>NC_141687.1:750971772-751194834 GCF_964263255.1 Lissotriton vulgaris | reverse complement strand
GCCAAGGTGGGCGGGGTCCCAAGCAGAAGAGTGCGGGGGACAAGGGTAACCAATAGGAGTTCTCTCAAGTACCCCAAAACAGTTCCCAGGGAAAGGAGTCCCAGGACCCTCAAACCTAAACCAACCTGGCCCCCTAGGGTGAAGCGGGACAACAGGGTCCCCCTCACCTGCTTTCACTGCAATGAGGTAGACTACTTTGCCTCTAAGTGCCCCAAGAAACCTCCAGCACACACTGGTGCTCCAACCCCAGGTTTAGTGAATGTAGCTTTGGGAGGGGATTTAATTTCCAATGGGAAGGAGGGACTAGCAGTAATGACCCTTGTCTCTTTAGGAGACCAGGAGATGTCCAGGAAACCTACCTGCCCCTAAACACTAAGAAATACGGGCAGTGGGTGACCATCAATGGGAGGAAGATAGAGGCTCTGAGAGTCACAGGAGCCAGCATGACATCTGTGAGGTGTCAGTGGGTGTCTGAAGAGCAGGCCATTCCCAATGTACTTCACCCAGTAGTTGCAGCTGATAACTCGTGTGCCTCTGCAAAGTGGCACAGGTTCCATTTGAGTGGAGGGGGGTCTCGGGTCTCATGAAGGTTGTTGTGAGTCCATCCATGCCTAAAGACTGTCTGCTAGGAAATTACCTGGAGAGTTCCCTATGGAAGAAGGTGGAACACCAGGCTCATATGGAGCTGTTGGGTCTGCCTGAGTGGGTCTGTGTGTCCACTCGGTCTATGGCAGCTAGTAGGGGTGATTTAGCAGAACTGGAGCCTGAAACAGTAGCCCAGGAACCTGCCAGGTAGAGAAGGGGCAGGGGTCATGGGAAACCAGCCCCGGCCGTTCCCACGGTCCTGGAAGAAGCAGAACCTGAGGGGGACGCCCTAGAGCTTACAGGGGAACAGGTGGCCGAACTGGGAGACCTACAGGAGCTGGCCCATTGGCAGCAAGAGGGTGGTCCCTCAAGGGAGGAGTTCTGCAAGGCGCAGAGGGAATGCCCTTCTCTCATTGGTGTGCGGCAGCAGGCTGCAGCAGGTGGAGAGTTCAAGGATCATCTCATTTACTGGGAAGATGAGTTGCTTTATAGTGAGCCTAAGTTCGCTGAGCCCGGTGCAGCCCGTATGCTGGTGGTATCCGGGCATTTCAGGAACTTCCTTGTGGGTCTGGCTCATGACGTGCCTTTCGCAGGACATCTGGGTTAAGATAAGACGTTCCAAAGGCTTATCACCCACTTCTTCTGGTCCCAGATGAAGAAGCACGTTGGTACAGTCTGTAGGGCTTGCCAGACATGTCAGGCAAGTGGCAAGAGTGGAGGGAAGTGCAAGGCACCTCTCCAACCCTTTCCTGTGGTGAACACCCCTTTCGAGCGGGTGGGCATCGACATTGTGGGGCAACTGGACCCCAAGACAGCCTTAGGCAACAGGTTCATCCCCAGAGTGGTGGTCTCCGACTGGGGTACCAACTTCATCTCTGGGTACATAAAGTCTTTGTGGGAGGAGTGTGGGGTAAATTATAAGTTCACCACTCTTTACCACCCTCAAGGAAACTGTTTGGTTGAAAAGTTCAACTGAACTCTGAAAGGTATGATTATGGGCCTAGTGGAGCCCTTGAGATAGAAGTGGGACGTCTTTTACCAATCCTGCTGTTTGCCTACAGGGAGGTGCCTCAAAAGTCCTTAGGGTTCAGTCCCTTTGAACTTCTGTATGGTCACCCTGCTAGAGTTCCTCTCACTCTGGTGAAGGTGGGGTGGGAAAAATCCCGTGGGAAAACCCCCCAGGATGTGTTCAGCTACATGCTGGCCTTCCGCAACCAGACACAACGCTTCAGGAAGCTCTCTCAGGAGAACCTAGTAGCTAGCCAGGAAGAAATAAAAAGATGGTACGACCACAATACCACTCTGGTCTAATTTCAACCTGGGCAGAAATTGTGGGTGATTGTGCCAGTGGATACTTACACGCTCCAAGACAAGTGGACTGGGCCATATGAGGTGGTGGATCACAAGAGCGAAGTAACCTACCTGGTTAACTTGCAGACTCCCAGGCAACCCCTGAGAGTCTTGCATGTAAACCGCCTCAAACCCCACTTTGAGAGGTCTGATGAGACAATGCTCCTGGCTACAGATCCTGGAATGGAAGTAGAAAGTGACCCTCTTCCTGACCTCCTGGCAGCCAAGGAGCAAGACAGGTCAGTGGATAGTGTGGTCCTCTCGCCCACCCTGACCCCAAAACAGCAGAGGGACTGTCGCCAGGTGTTGAGTCAGTTTGCCTCCCTGTTCTTCCTGACCCCAGGTGTCACCAATTGGTGCGTCCATGATGTGGACACTGGAGATAGTCTACCTGTGAAACTGAAATTTTACAGGGTAGCTGACAAGGTCAGGGCCAGTATGAAGGAAGAGGTTTCCAAGATGTTGGATCTAGGGGTAATTTAGCCCTCCAGCAACCCGTGGGCTGGCCCAGTGGTCTTAGTGCCAAAAGCTCTTGCACCCTGTGCCACTCCAGAATTCTGTTTTTGTGTGGACTACTGTGGGCCCAATGTGGTCTCCAAGACTGACGCACACCCCATCCCCAGAGCTGATGAGCTTGTGGATCCGTTAGGAGTTGCCCAGTAACTCAATATGTTTGACTTAACATCTGGGTACTGGCAGATTGCCTTAACTGAGGGGGCCAAAGAAAGGTATGCGTTCTCAACGCCAGAGGGGCACTTCTAGTTCCGTGTCAGGCCCTTTGGGTTGAAGAACGCCCCTGCCATGTTCAAGAGACTGGTCAACCAGGTACTGACCAGGCTGGAAGAATTCAGCGCTGCATACCTGAAAGACATTGCTGTGTTCAGCTCCACATGGGAAGAACACCTGAAACACTTCTGTGAAGTGTTTAAGACTCTGCAAAGGGCAGGCCTCACTATCAAGGCCAGTAAGTGCCAGATTGGGGAGGGATCTGTGGTGTACTTGGGACACCAGGTAGGTGGCGGCCAGGTGGCGCCCCTACAGGTGAAGATTGATACCATTCTGGCTTGGAAGTCCCCCAAGACCCAGACAGAGGTGAGAGCCTTACTAGGTCTCACCGGGTATTACCGACGGTTTGTCAAGGGATATGGTACAAACCGTCGGTAATACCCAGTGAGACCTAGTAAGGCTCTCACCTCTGTCTGGGTCTTGGGGGGCTCCCAAGCCAGAATGGTATCAATCTTCACCTGTAGGTGCGCTTGACTGAGCTGACTTCAAGGAAGCAGCCCAGGAGAGTGAATTAGACCGATGCCTTTCAAACTGCTTTTGATGCCCTGAAGACTGCCATGTGCACAGCACCTGTGCTCAAGGCACCTGATTTCCCCAGTGAGTTTGTAGTGCAGACAGATGCTTCAGAGCATGGTGTGGGAGCAGTACTCTCACAGATCAATGACGAGGGCTTGGACCAACCTGTAGCCTTCATTAGTAGAAGGCTACTTCCCAGGGAACAGAAATGGAGTGCAATTGATAGGGAAGCTTTTGCTGTGGTCTGGGCTCTGAAGAAGCTGAGGCCCTACTTGTTTGGAACTCACTTCCGGGTTCAGACCCACCACAGGCCCCTCAGATGGTTGATGCAAATGAGGGGTGAGAACCCAAAACTGTTGAGGTGGTCCATCTCCCTTCAGGGAATGGACTTTACGGTGGAACACCTCCCTGGTACAGAACACGCCAACGCTGATGGTCTGTCAAGGTTTTTCCGCCTAGTTGAAGAGAACTCCCAAGAGGGTGGGCAGTTCTCCCCACTTTTAGCTGGAGGAGACATGTGTTACTGGCATCTTTAGGGTGGTTTCCGCTGTCTTTTTGCCTCTACCTCCTGTATTTTTTACGCTGTGCTGGATTTCGTTTTTGCTGGTTTAGATGCTTTCGGCACTTTGCCACTGCTGATCAGTGTCAAAGTGCAAGTGCTCCCTGAGTAAATTGTTATTGTGATTGGTTATCCATGATTGGCATATTTGTATTACTAGGACGTCCCTAGTAAAGTGCACTGAGTGTGCCAGGGCAGGTGATTCAAATGCTGCTAGTGGACCTGCAGCACTGATTGTGCCACCCACAGGAGTAGCCCTAAAATGGTGTCTCAGGCCTGCTACCGCAGTGCCTGTGTGCAGTTGCTGACTGCCATGCTGCCCTGACCAATGTCCACACAGGCCAGGCCTAACCATTTATTTCTGTACGCATTGTAAACCCCTTAAGGAGGCCCTAGGTACCCCCCTGGGCAGGGGTTAGTGTATATGAAAGGTAGAGCATGTACTGGTGTGTGTGACATGCTCTGGTAGTGAATTACAGCCATTTTTGTTTTTCCCTATTGAGAGGGCCATCTTGCCTATTGGCTATAATGGGGAATGCTGAGTATAATGATTACCCGCATATCTTCCCATAGGAGCAAGATAGAAAATTAAAGCCTGGTATCCCTGAACTCAGAAATTAATAACACATTTTTTATAAGGATGGTTTTTAAATCCTATGTTTGAGAACAGCACTTTTAGGAAGTGGCTGTTCTCTTGTCTAACCTTTCTGTGTGCCTTGGCCTGTTTGTAAATTGACTGTCTGGTTTGTGAGTGACAGGGGATGGGGAGCCCACAGGAGTCAGCCCTAGGCTGACTGACTGTATCTGCTTCTTGAGTGGTGGGAGGGGATAGGGCTGTGCCTGCCTTCCACAATGCTGGCTCCACCTCCTGCTGGGCGGCTGACGACCCTGCCCCTCTCTCTGAAAGGATAGGTGAAGACAGAAAAACAAAGTGCTCAGGAACTGACCTGAACTGGTTCTGACCAAGCCAAGTCCTCTCTTCCTCTAGAGAACAAAGGAAAGACTGGTATAAGAAGGGCTACCCAGACTACAGAAAATTAGATCATCCTGGAATCAAGAAAGAGCCTCTGCCAAGGAGAAAGCTGGAAGACCGGAGAGGAAGGCATGTCCTGCTTTGTGTTGGTGGGCTAACCTGCAGTTGCTTTACTGCCAAGGAGAGGGGAAGGACTTTGTTGGGGAATAGTCCCCTTGTCTGAAGAGATCTCCAAGGGCCTGAAGAGAGCGGGCCTCCTGTTAAGAAGTCCCAGGAACTAAAAGACTTCACCCCCAGCTTCCCTCTGAACTCTGCTGAGAGAGTTCTGCCCTTCCTAGAGTGCTGAATCCGCCTGAGGGGCCTCTGTAAGTTGCGCCTGCTGTTTGGGAAGCTGAACAAGAAGAAACTAAGACACTCTGCAAATTTTCACGCATCGTCCGCTTGCAGAGCGCATCCCCGGCAGCGCAAGGAAATTCCCGCCACCGCGAAGATCGAGATCGTCGCAGCGCCTGTTGCGGCTGCAAGAGCTGACGCACCCTTCGCTTGCGGAACACATCGGCCCGGTGCGGGAAGATTACTGTCGCTGCGAACATCGTCGCAGAGCCTATCTTCGCTGCATCGCTTGCTGGCGGACCGCATCACGTCACTGCGAAAATCGTGGCAGAGCCATCGCATCGAGGGGCCATGAAGGGAGAAGATCGACGCTGCACCTGAGATCGTCACCGTCTCGAAGATCATTGCACCGTGCCTTTGCGAGACGCTTCCTACCGAACCTGCGCACCGGAATTCATACATGGTATCGCATCCCTCCCCATACAGACCGGATTCGTGGCAACACACCTGCTGCATCCAGCGGGGCCTCCCCAGGGTCTCAGGTGTGACGAATCGCTTATTTTTTCAACGCTGCACCTTCCATTTGGAACTTTTGTCGCATCTAAAGGTACTTTTGGCTAAAAGTGAGGCAACTGTGGATTATTTTGACGCAAACCCTAGAACTCTTTGAAAATCATATTCTTGAACAGCGTATGTTGGATTTGTGTAGTTTTGGTCTTACATGACTGCACTGTAAGATTGCACATAGCCATGCAAAGCTATGTTAGCAGAAAAGACAAACAACCAAGTGCACCAATTTAGTTTGGACTGCAAAAGGGTATGAAATTTTACTATTTTGCCCATTTTATTTCTACCAATGGCAAAAGAGGCTTACAGCTGCACTGCTAGCCTGTGCTCTTCTAACTGCCAACTTAGCAAATGGTTTAGACTGACTTTACAGTCGAGCACTTACACAGTCTGCTTAATGGGCACACATGATAAAAGAAGAACCTGTGAATAATATTAATTCCGTGCCTACTGCATTTGTTCCTCCACCGATCTTACTTACACCTCCTTAAAACTATGGTAGAGTAGGAACCACCAATTTTGGGGTCTTTGATAGTTCTATAACTAAAACGATTGCCAAACAAGTGCATGGCATTTAAAAAAAAGAGCATTGGCATAGCCAATAGGTCTCGCTTTTGGGACCTTATAAGTATTTCGTTTTGCAGCACAATATACTTGGTGGAACAACATCAGCTGTTGCATGGCTAAACCTTGTACCTTATAAGTGTTTAGCCGTGCAACAGTTGATGTTGTTGCACCAAGGATATTGTGCTGCATAACTAAAATATATACGGTCGCAAAAGCGAGACCTATTGGCTATCCCAATGCTTGTTTAGGACTTGTGCCCTAGTCCATCTGTGTTCAAATCCGCTTAGATCAAGGCATACTTCGATTCAAGCATTACCCCACTTAACTGTGGCACAGGAGTAGGAGAGAAATAGCTAAAGTGAGCCAGATTTTCTAGAAAGTGCCTTGCAGCTAGTCCTCTCCTCTCTACAGAGCTACAGTCTGTTCTTACTTTCTGTTAAAATTGTTTGAGGGATCGGTGCAGCGCTTTCCAGGCGCCCTGGTACTGCTCACTGCCAGCAGAGTCCTTATTCATGCTAAGCAGGCGCCCTACCAACCCTAACTCTCAAAACAGCACTGGCATCATTTAAAATGTTATTTGATCTGTTGGCAATGTTTTGATTTTGTCACAGACAATATTGCTAGCAGGAATCCTCACTTGCATGTCAGTTACCATAGTGGAGCACATGCCAAATGTCTCATACTTGTGCAGTGCATAGTGGAGTGCCAGGTAGCTATGGAAACAGCATAATATGCTTATTTGTAGCTAGCAGGTGGCCCAATGTCAGATGTAATACCTACAGGCAGTACTGGCTTTAGAATTGACCACATACCACCTTGTGGGCAAGGGTACCTCGCATATAAATGTTGTATTTTGGAGTGATGAAGTGCATGACATTGCTCCAGCATTGGTTATATTAAGAATAGAGGTGGGAGGGGGATGTGGTCTCGGCGCCGATCGGGATGGCTGCACTGTGAGGGAGCTCCGCCGCGCCAGGACTTTACCACGGCTTTCATCGCGGACTTTGTCACTTTGCAGGATGCCAGAGGATTTGCCTGTGTACCAGACCTCATGAGGAGCTCTGCGAGGTCTTTCTCTCCCACATTGAAGCGTATTCCAAGCCTTTTTCGACATCGCATCTTTTCACCGGGACGCCGGCTGCCCTTTTATGGAGCCCCGCGGCTGATTAGCGAGTCACGGAAGGAACGCTCCTTCATGTAAGCCTTTTATTTGGTTGCTCCGCTTTCCCCAATTTCCTCTAAGGCACTTATTAGTACTCTACAACAACTTTGAAACTTTCCATAATGTGCTGACTTTTGGCTTTTTGGCGCAGCCGTTTTTCTGTCAGCAATAGCCGCCATTTTGTTTCCCTGCGCCTCTCAACTCAATTGTATTAGGACATTTTTCATTCCAGCTGCTTTTTACCCCTGCATATCACTTTTATATGCCTGTTCCTACTCTGTCATTACTCGCAATGTCCCCTGCTCACTCTGCTCATGCTGAACTCAGTATTTTTCTTCGCTTTTTCAACTGAAATTAAAGAGAGTGTGACTGAACCTTTGGTTTTGGTTTTGGGTTCCTCCACTTTCTTGGACCCATTACCGTGACATGTTTTTGCTGCTGCTACACGCTAGGAGTATCCTGCGCTTTCATCAACAGCTGGCTCCTCAAATACTTTTTGAGCTTTTTGCGGCTGTCACCAACACTTACCTAGTGCTTAATCATACGTCGTTGCTCTGTGCTTAGCAAGTTTATACTCTTCAAACTCACTTTTAATGCCGCCTTACGTCTCAATTCTTCATGACTTTCAAGTTGTCCCCATGGAGCTACAACAGGCCTGTATAGTTTCCTGATTTTTCTTGCTCCACATGCTTCGTCGTCCTCATTTGCTTTATGCACTCAATGCATTCATTGTTTCCGTTTGTCTGAGCTTTTGAGTTGCTGAAAATTTTCATCACTATATTACTACGCAATTTGCAACAATTTCTGTGTATGGGGAGGCTGTGCAAACCAAAGTTTGTCTTTGTTTCTTCTAACTCCCCTCAAATACCATCTACTTCATCATCCTCCAAAGCTGCGACTACTGTGGATCAAATGGCTGGGCAGCCTCCACTTCGTTCTTCCTCAGCGCTCTCATTCTCAAGTAAATCCTCTCCTCCTAATGCTTCTTCCAAACGTTTGAAGCCAGATCCTCCATCGCCAGACAAGTCATCCTCTTCAATTTCTATGGAGTTACTTTTAGAGGAGATTCGCGCTTTGCGCCCTTTTGTTGAGGAAACCAGTAGAGACATGCAACTTTTAAAGGACAAATGGTCATCTATGGATGCCAGACTCTCATCTGTGGAGCAACAGGTTTCAGAGGTTCAATCTAACTCTCAACGCATCTCTTCCTTGGAGAAGTCGGTCTATGCCCTACGCCAGCATACTGAGGATTTCGAAAATAGGAACAGACGGAATAACCTTTGCGTTTATGGCCTCCCGGAATCCTCGGAAGGAGATGACCCTGTAACATTTTTCACTACTTTCATTCCCAAATTACTGGACATGACTCTTACCACTTCTCTTAGCATCCAGAGAGCTCATAGACTTGGTCTGCGTTCATCTGATTCATCTGATTCGCCTAAGCCAAGAGGTGTCATTATTCTTTTTTTGAAGTTTACAGATCTCTTATCAGTCCTCTCTGCAGCCAGGTCTAAACATCAAATCTCCTGGATGGGTCAAAGAGTGTTCCTCTCCCAAGATGTGTCTAACGCCACAGCGTCCAGGAGGAAGGAATTCCTGAATCTTCGTGCGCCTCTACGTTATTTGGGTGCCAGATATGGATTGTTTCATACCTGTATCTTTAATGTTACCCATCAGAATAAAACTTGGACCTTTCAGACTCTGGTCAACTGCAGAACTTCATTCATCTTCAGTCTGGTGGTGCCATGGATACGTCCTCATCTTCGAGTGGCTGAGCATTTTGACCTCCTTACTTGCAGTTGTTGGGTTCACCTTTCTCAGCACTTCTGATGTTGTTCTCCATTCATTTTTCTTTTTGTTCTCCTATGTTTTTGGTCACATTTTTCAAGCAATTAATAATATTGTGTATATTTACATGCTTGTTTAGTTCTTTATAATGCATGTATTGTTATAGCGCTTTTCGTTTTGCCTGTGGTAATTTGTGTGTGTTTATTTTGTATTTTTCAATTCCCTCCTTTTGTTATCTCATCTTCCGTTTTCATGTTTGTCCATTGAATACTTATCGCATACGTCCTTGTTGTCAGTTCTCTTATTGTCACTTACCATTTTTATATTCTTCGTAGATTCGTGGATATCTCCCCCCTTTTTCCCGTGTGGCTCCTACCCTACAGCATGGACCCCTGATATTCTTCCTTCAGTCTACGAGACTCAACTTGTCATCTCCTCAATGTGTTTTTGTCCTGGTGAGGCTCCGTTCTCTCCCTTGCAAGAGCTGTCTTGCAGAGTGTCGCCACTTCCCCATTTTCTCATGTTTCCTTTTTCAGGTACGTTGTTCTCAGTCGCCCTTCGAATATGTGCTGTCTCTTCTTTCCTTTCTTCTTTTCCTCCTCTCTTTTCCTTTTCCCTCCCCCTCTCACTTTGATCTTGTTTTCTTTTTCTCACTTCCTGCACTTTTTCCCTTTGCGGCTTCAAGATGTTTTTATATCTTTATGCATTTCTTAATGTTAGCATGTTCACTTTGTTTGCAAATTTAGAGTTATCTGGTGGAATGTAAAAGGTTTTAATAACCCTATTAAGCGGCAGAGAGTACTCTCTCATTTATCCTCATATAGCCCTGATATTGTCCTTCTGCAGGAAACTCATCTTAACAATGTCGAGTCTCTTAAGTTTAAACAGAATTGGGTAAGTACAGTTTTATTTTCTCCATCTTCTAATAAAAAAATGGTGTTGCTATTTTAGTTCATAAAAAGTTGAAATGTACTATAACATTACAAGAGAAAGATTCGGAAGGGAGATGGCTTCTGGTTAAATTGTTAATGAACTCGATCCATCTAACTGTTTTTAATATTTACGGTCCTACTCAGCCTGATTGTGCATTTTGGCCCTTAATTACTTGTAAATGTATGCAACACAAATATGATCTTTTCCTTTTAGGGAGTGATTGTAATCAGTTTGTAGACCCATTTCTAGATCGCAAATCCACAGTCCGCTTTGTTCCCCACAAACCTCATAAACAATTCTTAAACACTATACTTCAAACCCATCTTTCTGACTCCTGGAGATTCACACACCCAGATACTTTAGATTATTCCTTTTTCTTACATCCTCATGCTTCGTCCTTTAGACTAGACTATATCTTCCTCTCTCCATCTCTCCATCTCTCACTCAAAATTTACTATCCTCCTCTATTGAACCAATCGTTATTTCAGATCACGCTCCTATCATAACAGATATTGACTTACTCCCATCTCTTCCCAAGCCTGTTCCTACTCTGTCATTACTCGCAATGTCCCCTGCTCACTCTGCTCATGCTGAACTCAGTATTTTTCTTCGCTTTTTCAACTGAAATTAAAGAGAGTGTGACTGAACCTTTGGTTTTGGTTTTGGGTTCCTCCCCTTTCTTGGACCCATTACCGTGACATGTTTTTGCTGCTGCTGCACGCTAGGAGTATCCTGCGCTTTCATCAACAGCTGGCTCCTCAAATACTTTTTGAGCTTTTTGCGGCTGTCACCAACACTTACCTAGTGCTTAATCATACGTCGTTGCTCTGTGCTTAGCAAGTTTATACTCTTCAAACTCACTTTTAATGCCGCCTTACGTCTCAATTCTTCATGACTTTCAAGTTGTCCCCATGGAGCTACAACAGGCCTGTATAGTTTCCTGATTTGTCTTGCTCCACATGCTTCATCGTCCTCATTTGCTTTATGCACTCAATGCATTCATTGTTTCCGTTTGTCTGAGCTTTTGAGTTGCTGAAAATTTTCATCACTATATTACTACGCAATTTGCAACAATTTCTGTGTATGGGGAGGCTGTGCAAACCAAAGTTTGTCTTTGTTTCTTCTAACTCCCCTCTAATACCATCTACTTCAGCATCCTCCAAAGCTGCGACTACTGTGGATCAAATGGCTGGGCAGCCTCCACTTCGTTCTTCCTCAGCGCTCTCATTCTCAAGTAAATCCTCTCCTCCTAATGCTTCTTCCAAACGTTTGAAGCCAGATCCTCCATCGCCAGACAAGTCATCCTCTTCAATTTCTATGGAGTTACTTTTAGAGGAGATTCGCGCTTTGCGCCCTTTTGTTGAGGAAACCAGTAGAGACATGCAACTTTTAAAGGACAAATGGTCATCTATGGATGCCAGACTCTCATCTGTGGAGCAACAGGTTTCAGAGGTTCAATCTAACTCTCAACGCATCTCTTCCTTGGAGAAGTCGGTCTATGCCCTACGCCAGCATACTGAGGATTTCGAAAATAGGAACAGACGGAATAACCTTTGCGTTTATGGCCTCCCGGAATCCTCGGAAGGAGATGACCCTGTAACATTTTTCACTACTTTCATTCCCAAATTACTGGACATGACTCTTACCACTTCTCTTAGCATCCAGAGAGCTCATAGACTTGGTCTGCGTTCATCTGATTCATCTGATTCGCCTAAGCCAAGAGGTGTCATTATTCTTTTTTTGAAGTTTACAGATCTCTTATCAGTCCTCTCTGCAGCCAGGTCTAAACATCAAATCTCCTGGATGGGTCAAAGAGTGTTCCTCTCCCAAGATGTGTCTAACGCCACAGCGTCCAGGAGGAAGGAATTCCTGAATCTTCGTGCGCCTCTACGTT
Organism: Lissotriton vulgaris; assembly: GCF_964263255.1. NCBI lineage: Eukaryota > Metazoa > Chordata > Amphibia > Caudata > Salamandridae > Lissotriton > Lissotriton vulgaris. The sequence continues at coordinate 751,182,821 of NC_141687.1, read as the reverse complement.
CTTTGGGTGCCAGATATGGATTGTTTCATACCTGTATCTTTAATGTTACCCATCAGAATAAAACTTGGACCTTTCAGACTCTGGTCAACTGCAGAACTTCATTCATCTTCAGTCTGGTGGTGCCATGGATACGTCCTCATCTTCGAGTGGCTGAGCATTTTGACCTCCTTACTTGCAGTTGTTGGGTTCACCTTTCTCAGCACTTCTGATGTTGTTCTCCATTCATTTTTCTTTTTGTTCTCCTATGTTTTTGGTCACATTTTTCAAGCAATTAATAATATTGTGTATATTTACATGCTTGTTTAGTTCTTTATAATGCATGTATTGTTATAGCGCTTTTCGTTTTGCCTGTGGTAATTTGTGTGTGTTTATTTTGTATTTTTCAATTCCCTCCTTTTGTTATCTCATCTTCCGTTCTCATGTTTGTCCATTGAATACTTATCGCATACGTCCTTGTTGTCAGTTCTCTTATTGTCACTTACCATTTTTATATTCTTCGTAGATTCGTGGATATCTCCCCCCTTTTTCCCGTGTGGCTCCTACCCTACAGCATGGACCCCTGATATTCTTCCTTCAGTCTACGAGACTCAACTTGTCATCTCCTCAATGTGTTTTTGTCCTGGTGAGGCTCCGTTCTCTCCCTTGCAAGAGCTGTCTTGCAGAGTGTCGCCACTTCCCCATTTTCTCATGTTTCCTTTTTCAGGTACGTTGTTCTCAGTCGCCCTTCGAATATGTGCTGTCTCTTCTTTCCTTTCTTCTTTTCCTCCTCTCTTTTCCTTTTCCCTCCCCCTCTCACTTTGATCTTGTTTTCTTTTTCTCACTTCCTGCACTTTTTCCCTTTGCGGCTTCAAGATGTTTTTATATCTTTATGCATTTCTTAATGTTAGCATGTTCACTTTGTTTGCAAATTTAGAGTTATCTGGTGGAATGTAAAAGGTTTTAATAACCCTATTAAGCGGCAGAGAGTACTCTCTCATTTATCCTCATATAGCCCTGATATTGTCCTTCTGCAGGAAACTCATCTTAACAATGTCGAGTCTCTTAAGTTTAAACAGAATTGGGTAAGTACAGTTTTATTTTCTCCATCTTCTAATAAAAAAATGGTGTTGCTATTTTAGTTCATAAAAAGTTGAAATGTACTATAACATTACAAGAGAAAGATTCGGAAGGGAGATGGCTTCTGGTTAAATTGTTAATGAACTCGATCCATCTAACTGTTTTTAATATTTACGGTCCTACTCAGCCTGATTGTGCATTTTGGCCCTTAATTACTTGTAAATGTATGCAACACAAATATGATCTTTTCCTTTTAGGGAGTGATTGTAATCAGTTTGTAGACCCATTTCTAGATCGCAAATCCACAGTCCGCTTTGTTCCCCACAAACCTCATAAACAATTCTTAAACACTATACTTCAAACCCATCTTTCTGACTCCTGGAGATTCACACACCCAGATACTTTAGATTATTCCTTTTTCTTACATCCTCATGCTTCGTCCTTTAGACTAGACTATATCTTCCTCTCTCCATCTCTCCATCTCTCACTCAAAATTTACTATCCTCCTCTATTGAACCAATCGTTATTTCAGATCACGCTCCTATCATAACAGATATTGACTTACTCCCATCTCTTCCCAAGCCTGTTCCTACTCTGTCATTACTCGCAATGTCCCCTGCTCACTCTGCTCATGCTGAACTCAGTATTTTTCTTCGCTTTTTCAACTGAAATTAAAGAGAGTGTGACTGAACCTTTGGTTTTGGTTTTGGGTTCCTCCCCTTTCTTGGACCCATTACCGTGACATGTTTTTGCTGCTGCTGCACGCTAGGAGTATCCTGCGCTTTCATCAACAGCTGGCTCCTCAAATACTTTTTGAGCTTTTTGCGGCTGTCACCAACACTTACCTAGTGCTTAATCATACGTCGTTGCTCTGTGCTTAGCAAGTTTATACTCTTCAAACTCACTTTTAATGCCGCCTTACGTCTCAATTCTTCATGACTTTCAAGTTGTCCCCATGGAGCTACAACAGGCCTGTATAGTTTCCTGATTTTTCTTGCTCCACATGCTTCATCGTCCTCATTTGCTTTATGCACTCAATGCATTCATTGTTTCCGTTTGTCTGAGCTTTTGAGTTGCTGAAAATTTTCATCACTATATTACTACGCAATTTGCAACAATTTCTGTGTATGGGGAGGCTGTGCAAACCAAAGTTTGTCTTTGTTTCTTCTAACTCCCCTCAAATACCATCTACTTCAGCATCCTCCAAAGCTGCGACTACTGTGGATCAAATGGCTGGGCAGCCTCCACTTCGTTCTTCCTCAGCGCTCTCATTCTCAAGTAAATCCTCTCCTCCTAATGCTTCTTCCAAACGTTTGAAGCCAGATCCTCCATCGCCAGACAAGTCATCCTCTTCAATTTCTATGGAGTTACTTTTAGAGGAGATTCGCGCTTTGCGCCCTTTTGTTGAGGAAACCAGTAGAGACATGCAACTTTTAAAGGACAAATGGTCATCTATGGATGCCAGACTCTCATCTGTGGAGCAACAGGTTTCAGAGGTTCAATCTAACTCTCAACGCATCTCTTCCTTGGAGAAGTCGGTCTATGCCCTACGCCAGCATACTGAGGATTTCGAAAATAGGAACAGACGGAATAACCTTTGCGTTTATGGCCTCCCGGAATCCTCGGAAGGAGATGACCCTGTAACATTTTTCACTACTTTCATTCCCAAATTACTGGACATGACTCTTACCACTTCTCTAAGCATCCAGAGAGCTCATAGACTTGGTCTGCGTTCATCTGATTCATCTGATTCGCCTAAGCCAAGAGGTGTCATTATTCTTTTTTTGAAGTTTACAGATCTCTTATCAGTCCTCTCTGCAGCCAGGTCTAAACATCAAATCTCCTGGATGGGTCAAAGAGTGTTCCTCTCCCAAGATGTGTCTAACGCCACAGCGTCCAGGAGGAAGGAATTCCTGAATCTTCGTGCGCCTCTACGTTCTTTGGGTGCCAGATATGGATTGTTTCATACCTGTATCTTTAATGTTACCCATCAGAATAAAACTTGGACCTTTCAGACTCTGGTCAACTGCAGAACTTCATTCATCTTCAGTCTGGTGGTGCCATGGATACGTCCTCATCTTCGAGTGGCTGAGCATTTTGACCTCCTTACTTGCAGTTGTTGGGTTCACCTTTCTCAGCACTTCTGATGTTGTTCTCCATTCATTTTTCTTTTTGTTCTCCTATGTTTTTGGTCACATTTTTCAAGCAATTAATAATATTGTGTATATTTACATGCTTGTTTAGTTCTTTATAATGCATGTATTGTTATAGCACTTTTCGTTTTGCCTGTGGTAATTTGTGTGTGTTTATTTTGTATTTTTCAATTCCCTCCTTTTGTTATCTCATCTTCCGTTCTCATGTTTGTCCATTGAATACTTATCGCATACGTCCTTGTTGTCAGTTCTCTTATTGTCACTTACCATTTTTATATTCTTCGTAGATTCGTGGATATCTCCCCCCTTTTTCCCGTGTGGCTCCTACCCTACAGCATGGACCCCTGATATTCTTCCTTCAGTCTACGAGACTCAACTTGTCATCTCCTCAATGTGTTTTTGTCCTGGTGAGGCTCCGTTCTCTCCCTTGCAAGAGCTGTCTTGCAGAGTGTCGCCACTTCCCCATTTTCTCATGTTTCCTTTTTCAGGTACGTTGTTCTCAGTCGCCCTTCGAATATGTGCTGTCTCTTCTTTCCTTTCTTCTTTTCCTCCTCTCTTTTCCTTTTCCCTCCCCCTCTCACTTTGATCTTGTTTTCTTTTTCTCACTTCCTGCACTTTTTCCCTTTGCGGCTTCAAGATGTTTTTATATCTTTATGCATTTCTTAATGTTAGCATGTTCACTTTGTTTGCAAATTTAGAGTTATCTGGTGGAATGTAAAAGGTTTTAATAACCCTATTAAGCGGCAGAGAGTACTCTCTCATTTATCCTCATATAGCCCTGATATTGTCCTTCTGCAGGAAACTCATCTTAACAATGTCGAGTCTCTTAAGTTTAAACAGAATTGGGTAAGTACAGTTTTATTTTCTCCATCTTCTAATAAAAAAATGGTGTTGCTATTTTAGTTCATAAAAAGTTGAAATGTACTATAACATTACAAGAGAAAGATTCGGAAGGGAGATGGCTTCTGGTTAAATTGTTAATGAACTCGATCCATCTAACTGTTTTTAATATTTACGGTCCTACTCAGCCTGATTGTGCATTTTGGCCCTTAATTACTTGTAAATGTATGCAACACAAATATGATCTTTTCCTTTTAGGGAGTGATTGTAATCAGTTTGTAGACCCATTTCTAGATCGCAAATCCACAGTCCGCTTTGTTCCCCACAAACCTCATAAACAATTCTTAAACACTATACTTCAAACCCATCTTTCTGACTCCTGGAGATTCACACACCCAGATACTTTAGATTATTCCTTTTTCTTACATCCTCATGCTTCGTCCTTTAGACTAGACTATATCTTCCTCTCTCCATCTCTCCATCTCTCACTCAAAATTTACTATCCTCCTCTATTGAACCAATCGTTATTTCAGATCACGCTCCTATCATAACAGATATTGACTTACTCCCATCTCTTCCCAAGCCAACTCGCTGGCGCTTTAATTCTACACTTCTTACTGACCCTGTTTTCTCTTCCTCATTTCGTACCTTTACTAATGATTTCTTTCAAACTAATTCTACTTCCAACACTCCTCCTTATATTCTCTGGGATTCCTTTAAGGCCACTGCAAGAGGGTTTATTATTGATTTCGTATCTAGGAAGAAGAAACAATTTTTTCAAAAACGTAAATCCTCACTTGCACATATTAAAAGATTAGAACATCAATTCTATACTTCGTCTGATACTTGTATGTCTCCTGAACTCTTACGAGTGAAGATTTCCTTTAACAAATTCACCATAGATAACAAGTCTTCTTTTCTCCTCCGTAGCAGTGCACGTTATTATGGAGGCCGTAACGAATCTGGGAGAGTCTTAGCTAACTATCTTAAATCTCATAAGGAACGCACTTTCATTGAATCTATTTTCTCCTCCGATGATGTTCTCCTCCACACTGACAAAGATATTCTTGAACACTTTCAACTTTTCTATCAACAGTTGTACACTACAGAGTCCCCCCCCCTACTTCTGCTATGCTTCAGGCTTACTTTGACAGATTACCTAAACCCTCCACATCCCATCTTAATTTTTTGAATCTTGACCTTGATCTTTCTCTACATGAACGTTCTGCGGCTCTATCCTCCCTTACTAAGGGTAAGACTCCTGGTCCGGATGGCTTCCCGGTGGACTTTTATCTACACTTTTCTGATATCTTACTACCTAAACTTTTGTTACATTTCCAATCCTTCTGCTCCTCTGATGAGGCTGCTGGTACTTTTCAGGACGCCACTATATGTCGCATTCCCAAAGAGGGTCGCAACCCCAAATTATTTTTTAAATTATCGTCGTGCAACAGTTGATGTTGTTGCACCAAGGATATTGTGGTGCATAACTAAAACATATACAGTCACAAAAGCGAGACCTATTGGCTATCCCAATGCTTGTTTAGGACTTGTGCCCTGGTCAATCTGTGTTCAAATCTGCTGCGATCAAGGCATACTTCGGTTCATGCATTACCCCACTGAACTGTGGCACAGGAGTAGGAGAGAGATAGCTAAAGTTAGCCAGATTTCCTAGAAAGTGCCTTGCAGCTCCTCCTTTCCTCTCTATAGAGCTACAGTCTGTTCTTACTTTCTGTTAAAATTGTTTGAGGGATCGGTGCAGCGCTTTCTAGGCGCCCTGGTACTGCTCACTGCCAGCAGAGTCCTCATTCATGCTAAGCAGGCGCCCTACCACCCTTAACTCTCAAAACAGCGCTGGCATTATTTAAAATCTTATTTGATCTGTTGGCAATGTTTTGATTTTGTCACAGACAATATTGCTAGCAGGAATCCTCACTTGCATGTCAGTTACCATAGTGGAGCACATGCCAAATGTCTCATACTTGTGCAGTGCATAGTGGAGTGCCAGGTAGCTATGGAAACAGCATAATATGCTTATTTGTAGCTAGCAGGTGGCCCAATGTCAGATGTAATACCTACAGGCAGTACTGGCTTTAAAATTGACCTCATACCACCTTGTGGGCAAGGGTACCACGTATATAAATGTTGTATTTTCGAGTGATGAAGTGCATGACATTGCTCCAGCATTGGTTATATTAAAAATAGAGGTGGGAGGGGGGTGTGGTCTCGGCACCGATCGGGATGGTTGCACTGTGAGGGAGCTCCGCCGCGCCGGGACTTTACCACAGCTTTCATCGCGGACTTTGTCACTTTGCACGATGCCAGAGGATTCGCCTGTGTACCAGACCTCGTGAGGAGCTTGGTGAGGTCTTTCTCTCCCACATTGGAGCGGATTCCATGCCTTTTTCGACATCGCGTCTTTTCACCGGGACGCCCACCGCCCTTTAATGGAGCCCCGCGGCTGATTAGCGAGTCGCGGAAGGAACGCTCCTTCATGTAAGCCTTTTATTTGGTTGCTCCGCTTTCCCCAATTTCCTCTAAGGCACATATTAGTACTCTAGAACAACTTTTATACTTTCCACAATGTGTTGACTTTTGGCTTTTCGGCGCAGCCGTTTTTTTGTCAGCAATAGCCGCCATGTGTTTCCCTGCACTCTCAACTCAATTGTATTAGGAAATTCTTCCTTCCAGCTGCTTTTTACTCCTGCATATATCACTTTTATATGCATGTTCCTACTCGCAGTGTCCCCTGCTCACTCTGCTCATGCTGAACTCAGTATTTTTCTTCGCTTTTTCAACTGACATTAAAGAGAGTGTGACTGAACCTTTGGTTTTGGTTTTGGGTTCCTCCCCTTTCTTGGACCCATTACCTTGACATGTTTCTGCTGCACACTAGGAGTATCCTGCGCTTTCATCAACAGCTGGCTCCTCAAATACTTTTTGAGCTTTTTGCAGCTGTCACCAACACTTACTTAGTGCTTAATCATAGTCAAGTCAAGTAAAGAATTTGTATATTGCACTACTCACCCGGAGGATCTCAAGGCGCTTGAGGGGGGGGTCGTTATTTATTAAATAGCCAAGTTTTTAGTTGTTTTCTGAAGGAGAGGTGGTTCTATGTAAGGCGGAGGTGGGTGGGGAGAGAGTTCCAGGTTTTGGCCGCTAAGTAGGAGAAAGATCTTCCTCCCATGGTGGTTTTTCGGATGCTTGGAATCGCGACGAGGGCTTGATTGGACGATCATAGTTGGCGGGTGGGGGTGTAAAAGGTTAGGCGCGTGTTGAGAAATTTGGGTCCTAGGTCGTAGAGGGTTTTGTGCGCGTGGGTGAGGAGACGGAACGTTATTCTCTTGTTGACGGGGAGCCAATGAAGGTCTCTCAGGTGACCGGATATGTGATTGTGGCGGGGTAAGTCTAGGATGAGTCTGGCTGAGGCGTTCTGAATGTGTTGGAGTTTTTTCTGTAATTTGGCTGTGGTTCCGGCGTAGAGGGTGTTTCCGTAGTCCAGTCAGCTAATGACAAGTGCTTGGGGGACCGTCTTTCTAGTTTCGGTGGGAATCCATCGGAAGATCTTTTTGAGCATACATAAGATGTTAAAGCATGATGATGAGATGGCGTTGACTTGTCTGGTCATCGAGAGGGAGGAGTCTAGGACGAATCCTAGGTTGCGAGCATGGTCCGTTGGTTTGGGCGCGTTTCCTAGGGCAGGTGGCCACCATGAGTCGTCCCATGCAGAGGGGGATGATCCTAGGATGAGGACTTCCGTCTTGTCTGAGTTCAGTTTTAAACGACTATTCTTCATCCATTCGGCTACGTCTTTCATCCCTTCATGTAAGTTGGTTTTGGCGGTGTTTGGGTCTTTGGTGAGGGAGAGGATCAGCTGTGTGTCGTCAGCGTAGGAGATGATGTTGAGGTTGTGTTGGCGTGCGATGGATGCAAGGGGGCTCATGTAGACGTTGAAGAGGGAGGGGCTGAGCAATGATCCTTGTGGTACGCCCCAGATAACTTCGGTGGCCTCTGATCTGAAGGGGGGGAGGCGGACTCTCTGGGTTCTTCCGGCAAGGAATGATATGAACCAATCCAATGCTTTTCCTTGTATCCCGACATTGCTGAGGCGTTGTACAAGGGTGCTATGACAGACCGTGTCGAATGCTGCGGAGAGGTCCAGGAGGATAAGGGCAGCTGTGTCCCTGTTGTCGAGTAGTGTTCGGATGTCATCTGTGGCTGCGATGAGGGCGGTCTCCCCGTTGTAGAGTAGTGTTCGGATGTCATCTGTGGCTGCGATGAGGGCGGTCTCGGTGCTGTGTTTGGCTCAGAAGCCGGACTGTGAGGGGTCGAGGGAGTCGTTGGACTCGAGGAAGGCGGCGAGCTGACTGTTGACGGCCTTCTCTATGACTTTGGCAGGGAAGGGGAGGAGCGAGATGGGGCAGTAGTTCTTAAGTTCAGTGGGGTCTGCTGTAGGTTTCTTCAGGAGGGCACTGGGTTCGGCATGTTTCCAGCTTTCCGGGAAGGTAGCGGTGTTGAGGGAGCAGTTGATGATATCACGGAGTTGGGGTGCGATGATGGAGTCGGTCTTGTTGAAGATGTGATGGGGGCATGGGTCGGTTGGGGATCCGGAGTGAATGGAGTTCATCAAGCGGATGGTGCCTTCGGTGCTGATCGGGTTCCAAGCGCAAAGGGTGGTGGTGGGGTGCTTTAGTTCGGTGGTGAGGGGAGTGGACTGGTCGCCGAAGCTGTTATGTATGTCAGCGATTTTACTGTGGAAGAACGAGGCTAGAGAGTCGCAGAGGTCTTGAGAGGGAGTGATGTCGTTGGTGTCGGCGCTGGGATTGGTAAGCTCTTTGAGGATGCTGAAGAGTTCCTTGCTGTTGTGGGCGTTGTTGTCGAGTCGATCCTTGAATGCAGATTTCTTGGTGGATCGGATCAGCTGGTGGTATTTGCGGGTGGCGTTCTTGAGGGCGGTCATGTTGTCTGTGGTTGGGTTTTTTCGCCAGGCTTTCTCGAGGGTGCGGCAGTTCTTTTTAGAGTTCTTGAGGTCGTCGTTGAACCAGGAGGCTTTTTTGCTACCTGGATTGTTGTGTTGCTTTTTCAAGGGCGCTAATTCATCAGCGCAGTAGGTGATCCATTGTGTGAGATTGATAGCTGCTTGATTAGGGTCTGATGATATGGCGGGAAGGTTTTGGCTTAGCGAAGTGGTGAGCTTGTCGAGGGTAAGTTTGTTCCAGTTTCTGCGGGGGACTTGTTGTGGGTGGTGGTGGGTTGTGGTCTTTCTGAAGCTGAAGTGAACGCAGCTGTGGTCTGTCCAGTGAAGTCCTGTGACGTGATTGAAGGAGATGTGCTTGCTGGAGGAGAAGATTGGGCCGAGCGTGTGTCCGGCGTAGTGGGTGGGGGTGTTTACTAGTTGTTTGAGTCCGAGATAGGCGAGGTTGTCCAGAAGGGTGGTGGTGTTGCTGTCGTTGTTCTTTTCCAGATGGAAGTTGAGGTCCCCTAGTAGAATGTAGTCTTCGGAGGGGAGGGCGTGTGGGCTGATGTCTTCGCTGAATTGTGCGCGGGGTCCTGGCGGTCTGTAGATGAGGGTGCCTCTAAGTGTGGTCTTGGGGTCGGTGTGAATCTGGAAGTGGAGGTGTTCGGCGGCTGTGAGGGTATCGTCGGAGCTGGTCGTGATGCGGATGGTGTTCTTGTGGACGATGGCGATGCCTCCTCCTGTCTGGTTGATGCGGTCCTTTCGGATGATCTTGTAGCTGTCCGGGATGGCTATTGCGATGTTAGGTGCTGATGAGGCGTTCATCCAGGTTTCTGTAAGAAAGGCGACGTCCGGCGTAGTGTTGTCCAGCAGGTTCCATAGTTCGATGGAGTGTCTGTGGACCGATCGAGTGTTGAGTAGGATGCATTTCAGGTGGTTACTGTCTGAGCTCTGTTTGGCGTTTGTGGAGGTAGAGTGGGTCCTGATGCAGCAAACCTTGCAGGATTGACAGATGAAGGGTCCATGGGTGCGTCCAGGGGCGGCTTGGTGGCAGTCGGGGAGGCGGCCGGTGTTGAGCACAGTGAGGGTTGGGGCATCGTACGTTAGGCGGGTGGAGTGGATAATGCGAGGGCCAGGGGCTCTTGCGCTGGGCGCAGTCCAGGCGCGGACGGGCATAGACGGGCTTACCTTTGGCGCGCCTTCGGCACGCATAGTGCGCGTCCGCTGCGCGCAAGTGCATCTGTCATAAGTGGAGAGTGGAGTGGGGCGGGGTGAGGGAGGAGCAGCTGAGAGGCGGGAGCAGGGTGGCTAGTGGGGGTGGCTAGTGTGGAGGGTCAGTGGGAGCTGGAGGGAGCAGGGGTGGGGCCACGGGGGAGCAGCGGCAGGGACGGGCTAAGGGCACAACAACAATGCTGGGCGAGATCACTGGCACAGAACGAGGTTGCGGGAACAAAATAAACAATCACTGGCACAATCAATGGCACACAATGCAGGTCGCTGGCACAAATAGCTGGCACAAAATTGAGCAATGCAGGCAACGATACCGGGCCGAATGCAGGTCGCTGGCACAGATAGCAGGTCGCTGGCACAGATAGCAGGTCGCTGGCACGGAGAGCGCGATATCAGGCACAGAATGCAGGTCGCATGCACAGATAGCTGGCACAGGAGGGACGAGCTGCGAGAGGAGCGACCAGTTCTGACTGGGTCAGGATGGTCACAGCTCCTTGTCTCGCGTTATCAGCCAGAGGTATGTTTGCGGGAGGGAGGAGCAGCTGGGAGGCGGGAGCGGGGTGGCTAGTGGGGGTGGCTAGTGTGGAGGGTCAGTGGGAGCTGGAGGGAGCTGGTGGGGCCGCGGGGGAGCAGCGGCAGGGACGGGCTAAGGGCACAACAACAATGCTGGGCGAGATCACTGGCACAGAACGAGGTCGCGGGCACAAAATAAACCTTCACTGGCACAATCAATGGCACACAATGCAGGTCGCTGGCACAAATAGCTGGCACAAAATTAAGCAATGCAGGCAACGATACCGGGCCGAATGCAGGTCGCTGGCACAGATACCAGGTCGCTGGCACAGATAGCAGGTCACTAGCACGGAGAGCGCAATATCAGGCACAGAATGCAGGTCGCATGCAGAGATAGGCACAGGAGGGACGAGCTGCGAGAGGAGCGACCAGTTCTGTTCTGTCGCTGCTCTGTGCTTAGCAAGTTTATACTCTTCAAACTCAGTTTTACTGCCGCCTTACGTCTCAATTCTTCATGACTTTCAAGTTGTCCCCATGGATCTACAACAGACTTGTATAGTTTCCTGCTTTTTCTTGGTCCACATGCTTCCTCGTCCTCATTTGCTTTATGCACTCAATGCATTCATTGTTTCCATTTGTCTGAGCTTTTGAGTTGCTGAAAATTTTCATCACTATATTACTACGCAACTTGCAACAATTTCTGCGTATGGGCAGGCTGCGCAAACCAAAGTTTTTCTTTGTTTCTTCTAATTCCCCTCAAATACCATCTACTTCAGCATCCTCCAAAGCTGCAACAACTTTGGATCAAATGGCCCGGCAGCCTCCACTTCGTTCTTTCTCAGCGCTCTCATCCTCAAGTAAAGCCTCTCCTCCTAATGCTTCTTCCAAACTTTTGAAACAAGATCCTCCATCGCCAGACAAGTCATCCTCTTCAATTTCTATGGAGTTACTTTTAGAGGAGATTCTCGCTTTGTGCCCTTTTGTTGAGGAAACTAGCAGGGACATGCAACTTTTAAAGGACAAATGGTCATCTATGGATGCCAGACTCTCATCTGTAGAGCAACAGGTTTCAGAGGTTCAATCTAACTCTCAACGCATCTCTTCCTTGGAGAAGTCGGTCTATGCCCTACGCCAGCATACTGAGGATTTCGAAAATAGGAACAGACGGAATAACCTTTGCGTTTATGGCCTCCCGGAATCCTCGGAAGGAGATGACCCTGTAACATTTTTCACTACTTTCATTCCGAAATTACTGGACATGCCTCCTACCACTTCTCTTAGCATCCAGAGAGCTCAAAGACTTGGTCCGCGTTCATCTGATTCACCTAAGCCAAGAGGTGTCATTATTCTTTTTTTAAAGTTTACAGATCTCTTATAAGTCCTCTCTGCAGCCAGGTCTAAACGTCAAAACTCCTGGATGGGCCAAAGAGTGTTCCTTTCCCAAGATGTGTCTAATGCCACAGCGTCCAGGAGGAAGGAATTCCTGAATCTTCGTGCGCCTTTACGTTCTTTGGGTGCCAGATATGGATTGTTTTATACCTGTATCTTTAAGGTTACTAATCAGAATAAAACTTGGACCTTTCAAGACTCTGGTGAACTGAAGAACTTCATTCATCTTAAGTCTGGTGGTGCCATGGATACGTCCTCATCTTCGAGTGGCTGAGCATTTTGACCTCCTTACTTGCAGTTGTTGGGTTCACCTCCCTCAGCACTTCTGATGTTGTTCTACATTCATTTTTCTTTTTGTTCTCCTATGTTTTTGGTCACATTTTTCAAGCAATTAATAATATTGTGTATATTTACATGCTTGTTTAGTTCTTTATAATGCATGTATTGTTATAGCGCTTTTCGTTTTGCCTCTGGTAATTTGTGTTTTTATTTTTTATTTTTCAATTCCCTCCTATTGTTATCTCGTCTTCCGTTCTCATGTTTGTCCATTGAATACTTATCGCATACGTCCTTGTTGTCAGTTCTCTTATTGTCACTTACCATTTTTATATTCTTCGTAGATTCGTGGATATCTCCCCCCTTTTTCTCGTGTGGCTCCTACCCTACAGCATGGACCCCTGATATTCTTCCTTCAGTCTACGTGACTCAACTTGTCATCTCCTCAATGTGTTTTTGTCCTGGTGCGGCTCCGTTCCCTCCCTTGCAAGAGCTGTCTTGTAGTGACGCCACTTCCCCATTTTCTCGTGTTTCCTTTTTCAGGTACGTTGTTCTCAGTCGTCCTTCGGATATGTGCTGTCTCTTCTTTCCTTTCTGCTTTTCCTCCTCTCTTTCCTTTCCTTTTCCCTCCCCCTCTCACTTTGATCTTGTTTTCTTTATTCTCACTTCCTGCACTTTTTCTCTTTGCGGCTTCAAGATGTTTTTATATCTTTATGCATTTCCTAATGTTAGCATGTTCACTTTGTTTGCAAATTTAGAGTTATCTAGTGGAATGTAAAAGGTTTTAATAACCCTTTTAAGCGGCAGAGAGTACTCTCTCATTTATCCTCATATAGCCCTGATATTGTCCTTCTGCAGGAAACTCATCTTAGCGATGGTGAGTCTCTTAAGTTGAAAAGGAATTGGGTTAGTACAGTTTTATTTTCTCCATCTTCTATTTAAAAATATGGTGTTACTATTTTAGTTCATAAAAAATTTAAATGTACTATAACATTAGAAGAGAAAGATTCGGAAGGGAGATGGCTTCTGGTTAAATTGTTAATTAACTCGATCCCTCTAACTGTTTCTAATATTTACGGTCCTACTCAGCCTGATTGCGCATTTCGGCCCTTAATTACTAGTAAATGTATGCAACACAAAGATGATCTTTTCCTTTTAGGGGGTGATTGTAATCAGTTTGTAGACCCATTTTTAGATCGCAAATCCACAGTCCTCTTTGTTCCCTACAAACCTCATAAACAATTCTTAAACACTATACTTCAAACCCATCTTTCTGACTCCTGGAGACTTACACACCCAGATACTTTAGATTATTCCTTTTTCTCACATCCTCATGCTTCGTCCTTTAGATTAGACTATATCTTTCTCTCTCCATCTCTCACTCAAAATTTACTATCCTCTTCTATTGAACCTATCGTTATTTCAGATCACGCTCCTATCATAACAGATATTGACTTACTCCCACCTCTTCCAAAGGCCTCTCGCTGTCGCTTTAATTCTACACTTCTTACTGACCCTGTTTTCTCTTCCTCATTTCGTACCTTTACTAATGATTTCTTTCAAACTAATTCTACTCCCAACACTCCTCCTTATATTCTCTGGGATTCCTTTAAGGCCTCTGCAAGAGGGTTTATTATTGATTTCGTATCTAGGAAGAAGAAACAACTTCTTCAAAAACGTAAATCCTCACTTGCACATATTAAAGGATTAGAACATCAATTCTATACTTTGTCTGATACTTGTATGTCTCCTGAACTCTTACGAGCAAAGATTTCCTTTAACAAATTTACCACAGATAACGCGTCTTCTTTTCTCCTCCGTAGCAGTGCACGTTATTATGGAGGCCGAAACAAATCTGGGAAACTCTTAGCTAACTATCTTAAATCTCGTAAGGAACACACTTCCATTGAATCTATTTTCTCCTCCGACGATGTTCTCCTCCTTACTGACAAAGATATTATTGAACAGTTTCAACTTTTCTATCAACAGTTGTACACTCCAGAGTCCCCCCTCTACTTCTGCTATGCTTCAGGATTACTTTGACAGATTACCTAAACCCTCCACATCCCATCTTAATTTTTCAAATCTTGATCTTGATCATGAACGTTCTGCGGCTCTGTCCTCCCTTACTAAGGTTAAGACTTCTGGTCCAGATGGCTTCCCGGTGGATTTTTATCTACACTTTTCTGATCTCTTACTACCTAAACTTTTGTTACTTTTCCAATCCTTCTGCTCCTCTGGTGAGGCTGCTGGTACTTTTCAGGACGCCACTATATGTCTCATTCCCAAAGAGGGTCGCGACCCCAAATTTTGTAAAAATTATCGCCCTATTTCACTGGTGAATGTTGACTATAAGCTTTTTGCTAAATTACTTGCCTTACGTTTTGACTCTTTCATGCCCCATCTTATTGGAAAGGAACAATGTGTTTTCATCAAGGGGAGGCTCACCTCGGATAATTCTCGCCTCTTTTTAAATGTTTTAAAAAAGCCTCCTCTTTGTCCATTCTTTTGGCTGCTATCTCTGTAGACGCTGAAAAAGCTTTTGATAGAGTGGATTGGTCCTTTCTATTTGCCACACTCAAATGGCATGGCTTTGGTCCCAAGTTTATCTCTGTTGGACCTGAGCCTCTTGGCAGGGTCATCCCTAAACTTTTTGCCTTCCTCCAATACTCTCTCTGACCTGTTTTTGTTGGTTTAATGACTCTGGGCACTTTACCACTGCTGACCAGTGCTAAAGTGCATATGCTCTCCCTGTATAAAGTGTAACTGTGATTGATGTTCCTGATTGGTTCATTGGATTTACTGTCAGTCCCCAGTAAAGGGCACCAGGAGTGCCAGGGCTTGTAAATACCAACACTGCTAGTGGGTCTGCAGCGCTGGTTGCGCCACCCACAGAAGCAGCCTTAAGATGTGTCTAGGGTCTGCCATTGCAGAACCTGCGTGCAGTCTGGTACTGTCATGCTGGCTGGGCAAGTGCACACACTTGCCAGCCCCTAAACCTTCCCTTAACTTCATATTAGTCACCCCTATGGTAGGCCCTAGGGCAGGGTGCATTGTAAGTGTAAGGTAGGACATGCCCTGATGTGTGTGGCATGTCCTAATAGTGAATTACAGCCAAATTCGTTTTTCACTATTGTAAGGCTACCTGCTCCCCTTAGGCCAGGATGGGCTGCTGGAATTATTACACTCTATAATCCCAGCAGACTCAGGGAACATGGTAGAAATTAATGTTTAGTATGCCTGAACTCAGAATAATAAAATATTTCTTTTAGTAAAGTTTATTTTAATATCCTGGGTTTGCAAATGCTAATTTTAGAAAGTTAGCATTTGCTTGTCTAACCATTTCAGCCCGCCTCTGCTCTTGTGTGTATCTGACTGTCTGAGTGTGTGAGTGACAGGGCTGGGAGTTGACAGGTTGTGAATAGCAGGATGACACCTTAGTGGGTGGTGGGAGTTTCCCCTGAATGATGCATCTGGCTGTGCTCTGCCACCACAATGCTGGCTCCGCCCCCCTGGGGAGCGACTGATGACTCAGCCTGCACCTGGCCCAGGAAGGGCGAAGCCCCATCATCAAGGTACTCCTGGCTGCCCCTGTCCACACAATGCTGGCTCCACCTCCTGTGGAGCGTCTGATGTGCCTGCCCCTCACACTGAAAGCAGAAGCCAGATTACACCCATCAAGGACTCAGAGACTGAAAGGGGCTATGCAAAGGCCCCCCTGGCCTGTAAGTACAAAAGAAACTGTGTATAAAAATAGGAGCCCTGCTCCTTGTAAATCAGAATCCTGTTTTACCACAAAGGACCTCTGCCCGACTAGAAGGAGAAGAGACGCCGGAAGGACTGGCCTGCTGCTTGCCTTGCTGAGAAAGGAGAGGAGAAGACTTACTGAGGAAAGACTTTGTTGCTTTGTGCTCTAAACATTCTCTAAGGGCTTGACTGAGCTTGCCCCCTGATCTGGACCCCAGGACTAGTGGGTCCTTGGTGCTTCTGCTCGTCCTGATATTCGAGCCGTGTGTACATCCCGCCGGAGCCAGACTGCGCCCCTCATCGCCCCCTCCTAGGGCTGTGGCACTCGGGAGCTTGCCAGCCTCTGCCCTGTGAGAGCCTCGCTCCGACCGGAGTCGCTCTCTGCCCCCAGGCTTGGCTTCCTGCTCCTCTGCCCCTTGCCTGCTACTGGAGTGCCTTGAGACGCTTTCCCCCCTCCCGCCGGAATTGCCTCTGTGGATTGTGATCCACGCCGGGTCCACAGCTGCACAGTCCGTGCCCTGTGACCCCGCTTTGTGATCCCAGAGATTGTCAGGCCGCGCCGCCCCCTCTGAGGAGACCCCCGCACCATCGTGCTAAGGGTCGCGGGCTGCGCCTGCCTGATTGTACACACCCGCTGACGTCCGGATCCAGAAGTGCCCCCATCGCCTGAGTCGCACTAAGCCTGTGCCGACTCTCGCCAAGAAGAAGAAGTGTCGATAAATCACCATCGGGCTCGGGGCCCGCAACGTTTTATTTCCCCGTCAGCCAGGGCCGGTCCTAGGCATGGGCGGTATGGGCAGCTGCCCAGGGCCTCGCGCTCAGGGGGCCCCCTGCCGCCTCGCAGAGTAGGGAAAAGCACACTCGCGCAGGCAGTAAGGCACTTAGAGGGGCCTCACATCTTCCCTTTCGCCCGGGGCCTCAGAAGGCCTCAGAAGGCCTAGGACCGGCTCTGCCGTCAGCCTTCCCTGTGCCTTGGCCCAAGAGGCTCCTCATCCCTCCCTGCTCCTCAGTGCAGCCAGGAGCCCCCACCTCTGGAAAAGGCCGGGGCTCCTCCAGGCTCCTCTCCTCGCCTGCTTGCTGCTTCGCAGCTCAGCCCCCACCTCCGGAAAAGGCCCAGGGTTTTTGAAGGCTCTCTCTTGTCTCCATTCAAAGCCTACCGCGAGATGCGTGAGAGTTGGTGGGGGCCGAGTCAGTTTCACCCTTGAAGGCAGGAGAGGTGCTGCAAGGCACGCCGAATGCCCGGGGAGAGACCCAAAGCCCCAGGACAGAGAGAGGCTTTCTTTTGAAAGGCAAGAACACGGAGAGAACTGTGGAATTTGAGACACCAAGTGAGACACCAAGGGAGATAAAACGTAACAGAGCTAATGTTGGAACATTGAAGTTCAGAAATCCGCAGTAAAAGCAAATTACCAAAGAACTTTCCCTTTTTAAACTGAAACTAAGAACCTTTGCCTATTTACAACCTGTGGTGCACCAGAAACGTTATGTGGTCTTGTGATAAGTCTGACCTAAGAGATATATATACTCTACATAAAGAAGCGTATTTTTATATACTCACAGCCTGGTGTCCATTTGTGGGGGGATTGGTGTATTTTACTGTGTGTGTGATTACAAATGCTTAACTAAACAACGCCTGGAGAATAGCCTTGTCTGCTCACGCCACGCACCTAGAGGGTGAGTAAGGGTCATTCTAAAGGGGTCATCCTTCGCCCTGACTTGGAGGAGAGGGTCCCTGCTTGTCACAAGTGCATACTTGCGCCAACCAGAGACCCCCAATTCTAACATTGGACGCAGCGGTGAGGATTTGCGAATTTGCATTTGTGATTGACATACAGTGAATTGCTGATCACCACATAGTGAGAGCAGACCTATAACGCAGCCACAGATTTCCATTCAGTTTAATTTTGCTGGGAGATCTCCATGCGCTGGTGAAACGTCATGCCTGGTTCAGTGAGGATGGAAAAGGCAGCAACCAGATGCCTGTCGCCAGAGGAGTTGGCAGACAGGGCAGCAACCAGGGCACATGAAATGGAGATGGCGAGATTAAAAGGACAGTTGGAAATGGAGAAGCAGAAATTGGCAATGGAAAGCCAAAAATTAGCCATGGAGGCACAAAAACGCCAAAGAGCTCACTACTTGAGGATGAGAGAACTCGATTTGGAGCTTGAAGCCAGGAGGGCTTCAGCCCAACATCCAGAGATTTGTGTAGCTGGCGGATTTAGCTTTGCTGAGTTGGAGGTGGAGTCCAGCTCAGCTGGTGGCAGCAACATTCAGGTATCTAGTGCTGACAGCATAGTGCGCGCACCTAGAGATATGGCACCTGACTTGGAGGGGGTTAACTTACACCAGGAGGTTCAAGGGCATGAGGTAGCTCCAGTAGTGCGCAGTGTCCCTGAAGGGAATAGGGTGGCTGGCGTAGGAGTTCATGGTCCTAGTGGTGGGAGGGATTCCCCCATGGTTGAGGTCCTGGTGGGTGAGTGTAAGGACCGCCCAGAAGGGTGTGGGTTGTGTGACAGAGACAGTCCGCTACTGTCTGGCCAGTCTCAGAAGAATGGTGTGGAGTATGTGTGTGAGGCACTGGATGGAGAGGTGAAGGATAGTTTGGTTAACCCTGCTAGGGGGCTGTGTAATCCAATTGTGGGAGAGCATACTTTAAGTCCCAGTTTTCCAGAGCTATGCCAACACCTGTTTGAGAGTGAGTTCTCTGACCCCAGGGAGCTCACATTGGAGGCAGACCTTGTGGTGGATTCCAGAGGGTCTGGAGAGGCATTGGGGTGTGATCCTGTGGTGAGTGGCTCAGGTATCTTCCAGCCCAGAGCGGTGGAAGTGGCGCAGAGTAGCCCAGCTAGGACCTGTAGTAGTGAGAGGGGTGTAGGGCCTCACGTCCTGTCCTTGAGGGGAAGGAGTGAGAATGGGTTTTGTCCCGGTAGTGCCCAACCTCAGTCTCAGAGCCTGGACGGTTCTTTAAGGGAACACCAGGTGGGGAGCCTAGGCTGTCCGGAGGAGTCACCCTCTGTGGGGGATCCCCCAGTGGCTAGAGAACGTGGAGCCTCTGTAAACAGAGGTCCAGTAGTTCTGGTATCTGGCAGTACCGCTCCAGTTGGGAGGGTGCAGAGGTCCAGATGGAGGGGCGAGAGGGGGAAAGAGTCCCCAGTGGAAGAACCAGTGGGTCAGGGGCCAGCCAGCAGGGCTGCGTCCCCAGTGAATGACCATGGGGACACCACTTCTGTTCTGGGGGATCTTCCCGCACTGTCAGAGGGACGGAGGCTGGGAGATCTGCGCCAGGCAGACTGTCGCACGGCACATGAGCTATGTGCCACCCTCAGGGGGGGCATGCGTGCTCCCCGGGAAGTCCTGGTGCGCCAGGCAAGTGTTCAACTGCAGGGTTGGGTCCCTGAGTTGGAGAGCCAGGTTCAGGTGGTGTCTGACCTGGAGGGTGGGACCACTGTAATCAGTGTCCTGACCATTGCCACTTCTAGGGGTACCACTCCAGTGGGGAGTGGGCAGTACTCTGGAAGGGGGTGCAGAGGGAGGGAGTCCTTGCCTCTGACCCCGGTGCAGTTTGAGGGTTTAGACCCTAGGATAGAGGGCCAGGTGCAGGGTGTCCCCCCCTGACCTGGGGCCCCAGTTGCAGGATAGCACCCCTGAACTGGTGGGTGAATTGTGCAGGTCACCTGCCACAGGTGCCCTGACAATTCTGGAAGGGGATACCACTCCAGGTGGGAGGGTACAGAGCCCCAAGGAGGAGGACCGGGTGTGGGAGAGCCCACCCCAGTCTTTGGTCCAGTCGCCAGGTACAGACCTGGGGCTGGTGGGTCAGTGCCAGGATATCATACCTGGACTAACAGAAGAGAGAATGGACAAAAGGTGCCAAGCACCTGGGGCTACTGCCCCCCGCTCTCTGAGGCCACAGAGGTTTGAGAGCCCTGAGAGGCATGAGGCCTGGGTCTCAGCCCTGACTACTGTCAGTGGCCACTGTGATTTAATGATTGTCTGTTGGGACACACCTGTGAGCAAGTTAAGGTTAGAGGCTGCACAGGTGGTGCCCACAGAGGAAGAAAAGGGTGCCCCATGGATTAGCTGGGTGAACCCTGAGAGTATGGACAGAGGATTTGAAATAGGTTCAGATTGGCGTAGAACTGGAATGTGCCCCTGCTGTTGCGGGCCAGGTCCAGGTTCTATCGCCCAAAGCAGGGAAGCCCATCACAGTGGTGATTGGTCTACCCTGCGTTTTGGCTGGAAGGGGGGAATGTTGGACCTGAGCCTCTTGGCAGGGTCATCCCTAAACTTTTTGCCTTCCTCCAATACTCTCTCTGACCTGTGTTTGTTGGTTTAATGACTCTGGGCACTTTACCACTGCTGACCAGTGCTAAAATGCATATGCTATCCCTGTATAAAGTGTAACTGTGATTGATGTTCCTGATTGGTTCATTGGATTTACTGTCAGTCCCCAGTAAAGGGCACCAGGAGTGCCAGGGCTTGTAAATACCAACACTGCTAGTGGGTCTGCAGCGCTGGTTGCGCCACCCACAGAAGCAGCCTTAAGATGTGTCTAGGGTCTGCCATTGCAGAACCTGCGTGCAGTCTGGTACTGTCATGCTGGCTGGGCAAGTGCACACACTTGCCAGCCCCTAAACCTTCCCTTAACTTCATATTAGTCACCCCTATGGTAGGCCCTAGGGCAGGGTGCATTGTAAGTGTAAGGTAGGACATGCCCTGATGTGTGTGGCATGTCCTAATAGTGAATTACAGCCAAATTTGTTTTTCACTATTGTAAGGCTACCTGCTCCCCTTAGGCCAGGATGGGCTGCTGGAATTATTACACTCTATAATCCCAGCAGACTCAGGGAACATGGTAGAAATTAATGTTTAGTATGCCTGAACTCAGAATAATAAAATATTTCTTTTAGTAAAGTTTATTTTAATATCCTGGGTTTGCAAATGCTACTTTTAGAAAGTTAGCATTTGCTTGTCTAACCATTTCAGCCCGCCTCTGCTCTTGTGTGTATCTGACTGTCTGAGTGTGTGAGTGACAGGGCTGGGAGTTGACAGGTTGTGAATAGCAGGATGACACCTTAGTGGGTGGTGGGAGTTTCCCCTGAATGATGCATCTGGCTGTGCTCTGCCACCACAATGCTGGCTCCGCCCCCCTGGGGAGCGACTGATGACTCAGCCTGCACCTGGCCCAGGAAGGGCGAAGCCCCATCATCAAGGTACTCCTGGCTGCCCCTGTCCACACAATGCTGGCTCCACCTCCTGTGGAGCGTCTGATGTGCCTGCCCCTCACACTGAAAGCAGAAGCCAGATTACACCCATCAAGGACTCAGAGACTGAAAGGGGCTATGCAAAGGCCCCCCTGGCCTGTAAGAACAAAAGAAACTGTGTATAAAAATAGGAGCCCTGCTCCTTGTAAATCAGAATCCTGTTTTACCACAAAGGACCTCTGCCCGACTAGAAGGAGAAGAGACGCCGGAAGGACTGGCCTGCTGCTTGCCTTGCTGAGAAAGGAGAGGAGAAGACTTACTGAGGAAAGACTTTGTTGCTTTGTGCTCTAAACATTCTCTAAGGGCTTGACTGAGCTTGCCCCCTGATCTGGACCCCAGGACTAGTGGGTCCTTGGTGCTTCTGCTCGTCCTGATATTCGAGCCGTGTGTACATCCCGCCGGAGCCAGACTGCGCCCCTCATCGCCCCCTCCTAGGGCTGTGGCACTCGGGAGCTTGCCAGCCTCTGCCCTGTGAGAGCCTCGCTCCGACCGGAGTCGCTCTCTGCCCCCAGGCTTGGCTTCCTGCTCCTCTGCCCCTTGCCTGCTACTGGAGTGCCTTGAGACGCTTTCCCCCCTCCCGCCGGAATTCCCTCTGTGGATTGTGATCCACGCCGGGTCCACAGCTGCACAGTCCGTGCACTGTGACCCCGCTTTGTGATCCCAGAGATTGTCAGACCGCGCCGCCCCCGCTGAGGAGACCCCCGCACCGTCGTGCTAAGGGTCGCGGGCCGCGCCTGCCTGATTGTACACACCCGCTGACGTCCGGATCCAGAAGTGCCCCCATCGCCTGAGTCGCACTAAGCCTGTGCCGACTCTCGCCAAGAAGAAGAAGTGTCGATAAATCACCATCGGGCTCGGGGCCCGCAACGTTTTATTTCCCCGTCAGCCTTCCCTGTGCCTTGGCCCAAGAGGCTCCTCATCCCTCCCTGCTCCTCAGTGCAGCCAGGAGCCCCCACCTCTGGAAAAGGCCGGGGCTCCTCCAGGCTTCTCTCCTCGCCTGCTTGCTGCTCCGCAGCTCAGCCCCCACCTCCGGAAAAGGCCCAGGGTTTTTGAAGGCTCTCTCTTGTCTCCATTCAAAGCCTACCGCGAGATGCGTGAGAGTTGGTGGGGGCCGAGTCAGTTTCACCCTTGAAGGCAGGAGAGGTGCTGCAAGGCACGCCGAATGCCCGGGGAGAGACCCAAAGCCCCAGGACAGAGAGAGGCTTTCTTTTGAAAGGCAAGAACACGGAGAGAACTGTGGAATTTGAGACACCAAGTGAGACACCAAGGGAGATAAAACGTAACAGAGCTAATGTTGGAACATTGAAGTTCAGAAATCCGCAGTAAAAGCAAATTACCAAAGAACTTTCCCTTTTTAAACTGAAACTAAGAACCTTTGCCTATTTACAACCTGTGGTGCACCAGAAACGTTATGTGGTCTTGTGATAAGTCTGACCTAAGAGATATGTATACTCTACATAAAGAAGCGTATTTTTATATACTCACAGCCTGGTGTCCATTTGTGGGGGGATTGGTGTATTTTACTGTGTGTGTGATTACAAATGCTTAACTAAACAACGCCTGGAGAATAGCCTTGTCTGCTCACGCCACGCACCTAGAGGGTGAGTAAGGGTCATTCTAAAGGGGTCATCCTTCGCCCTGACTTGGAGGAGAGGGTCCCTGCTTGTCACAAGTGCATACTTGCACCAACCAGAGACCCCCAATTCTAACAATCTCTCTTATTTCTTTATTACATTCTTCACCCAAAGCTTCTGTACTGGTGAATGGCCGGCTTTCTTCCTCTTTCACTCTTCAACGAGGAGTTCATCAAGGTTGCCCACTTTCTCCTCTCCTTTTTGTTTTAGCCCTTGAACCCTTTTTGTCCTCCATTCGTCAAAGTACTTCCATCTCAGGCTTTCCCTATGGAGATCATCAATTAAAACTTTCTGCGTACGCCGATGACATTCTTTTCCTTATCTCCGATCCCGAATCATCCATCCCTCCCGTGTTATCTGAGTTCGAGGCATTTTCTTCCGTTTCTGGTTATAAGATCAACTCGGACAAGACAGAAATTCTTCCCCTTACTAAATTCTGTCTCCCCCACCTCTTTTCCTCTACTGGTTTTGCCTGGAATAAAACCAACATTAAATATCTTGGTGTTTGGTTCTCTAATTCTATCTCCTCCTCCGTTAAATTGAATATGTCCGCAGTTCTCTCTCGACTTGATCACTTATTTTCCTCCTGGAACCCTCTTTTCCTTTCCTGGTGGAGTCTACTTGATTCCATTAAAATGATGATCGCTCCTATTCTTATTTATGTTCTTTCTATGCTACCTGTCCACGTTCCTGCCATATATTTCAAACATATTGATTCCTTTATTTCCAAATTTCTTTGGAAGAAGAAAACTTCTAGAATCTCTCTTCTCTCGTTTCGTAGGCCTAAATCGAATAGAGGTGTTAATTTTCCAGACTTCCGCTTGTACAACAAATCCTTCTCTTTCCGTCAAGCCTCAATCCTTTGTATCTCCTTTTTTCCTTTGAGGAAATTATTTGATTTTCCTCTAAATCCCCCTATGATATGTTTCCTCTATTTAAGTTCACTTCCTCTCTTCTTAAGCCTCTATTCTTGCCGCCACTGATTATGCGTGAATCATTCCTCCTGGTACAACTCACTTGTTCTTCTACATAATAGGCCTATTGCTTGGTCTTCGTGGAGACTTAAGGGCATTATTTGGATTCATCAGCTTTTCGATGAAATCTTGCCTTGCTCTTTCCCCCATTTTCAAATTCAATTTCATTGGCCTCGTTCTTTTCTACAGAAATATAATCTTCTTATGGAGATTATTCTTGACCGTTATTATTCCCTTCCTTCCTCAACGCCCGCTGCTGCTCCATCCCCTCTTCCGGCTCTTCTTAATACCTTCCCTAAAGCATCTCTTATCTATAAATTCTTTTCTTCCCCCAATCCGGGTAGACTCAAATCCAAATTGGAATTGTCCTGGGAAATTGATCTAGGTTGTACTTGGCCTATTTCCCTTTGGGATAAGCTTTGGTCCAAGACCCTGAAGGTATCATGGTCTACCTCTTTTACTCAATTTCTATTTTTTCTTTATCATAGACTTTATCTTTCCCCTCTCTCTCTTTCTCGTTTCACTCCTTTTCTTCCTCTAACTGTTGGACTTGTAATATGCCTGAAGCTGGCCTTCTGCATATGTTCTTTCTCTGTCCTACAGTTTCTACTTTTTGGAAACATGTTTGGTCCTACATTTCCAATGTTTTTTCACTTCCCAATCCATTTTCATTTCCTCTCCTTTTTCTTGGTTCTTTCTGATTCTCTAATTCTTCCCTCGCACTCAACAGGTCTATTTGATTTGATGATTGTACTCTCATTTCAACATATAATTTCCAATTTGAAATCCCTTACTAATATCTCCATACATCATTGATGGAACTCTAAGTCATTTCCATAGACTAGATGTTTCTTTCGCTTCCTCCAGTAAACCCCCTCGCAATGTAGAATTGTATTGGTTACCCATAACCACATATTTAGACCGTTTAGCTAAAAAGTCACTAGTTCCCAACAACTCCGAAAATTTTAAACCGCCCTGAGGATTTTACTCTCTCCTCCTGTGTATTTCAATACAGTTTTACAGTTTTGCTTATGGTTATGCTTTGCATATTTAATATACTTTTTTTTGTTCTTGTAATACTTCTGCTGCTGCCGCTACTTTTTTACAATTTTGCTTTGTTGTAACATATTTTCTCTCATGCCCTTCCCCCCTTCCCTCCTTTCTCCCTTTAAAATCTAAAAAAAGCTCTCAAATACATTTTGATCGATTTCTTGCTATATATTAAAAGCTGCTGAAAAAGCCACACAGAGATTAAAACAAAGCCTTAACATAGGAAAGAGAACTAGATGCTCATTTCCCGGCTGATTTGCACAACATTTAATTAGAAAACCTGGATAAATAGCGGCTTTTCAGCTTAAATTGTGTGATCTTAGACAGGGGCGTAGGAGACACTAAAATTCTCAGGGGGACAGGGACAACCTTGTGGACTTTCCAGTAACCGTATACAAACCACCGCCCGTTAAACAAATACAATCACATACTTTCAAAGTGAAATATTGAGAAAAGCAGGCATGTAGTCACAGTTTGCATTATGCTTTTTTTGTTATTTACATTCATATAGTAATCATACTAAATGTAAAAAAAACACATGCATATGAATCTTGCATCTTCATGCACCATGCAAACAAAGGTCGCTGACTTAGGGTGGGGCGTTGTGTTTGCAAGTGCATTATGGTTTGAAAAGTACCTGCTACTGTATTCCTGGTCTCCAGAAATTTTCAGGCAAAAATTAAAATGTGAAGATAACTTCGGTGATTAATGTTCTTTATTGAGAGAGATCGGAGGTTTGTCTAGTGGAAGTTTTGACTCATGGTAAGGTAGCCGCAGTGCGGTAATATGCCTGCTGCAAAGAACATGTACCACGCAGATCACAAAATGCATATCACGTAAATAGGTCAGTGAGTTACTGCTTTTGTATGAGAGATTATTTTGGTATTTTCAGTTCATAAGTTAAAATCCTAACATTGAGCAGTGAGCTATTAGCCGTCATCAAAGAGCTGCATGAAACCTTCAAGGTATAGATTAGAACGTTAGGGGGCTTGATTTTGTCTAATAGTTTTTCCCATCTGAGTACATTGGAGGAGGTCGACTGACTAGACAATTCAAGTAACTCACTGGAGGTTATTGCCCCTAAACCTCCGAAAGATAACATCTGCAGAATCCTTAGTTGGAATACCGCTGGGATTAGATCTAAATTGCAGGATGGGAACTGGTTGGGTTTTGTCAAATTGTATGATATTATCGCACTCAAAGAAACCTGGGACACAACAAACAGCCTTATCTTGGATGGCTATGCTCATTTCAATATCCCGGCTACCCCTGGATTGACAGGCAGAGCAAAGGGAGGTTTGACTCTTCTAATTTCATTGAACATGAATGGATCATTAAAACAGCTCGATTTGGGTTCCCAAAATTGTCTAATTGAAGAATTGTCTGTCAATAAACTCCCGACTATACTATTTATCAACTTTTATAATTCCCCTGATAGTGTCAATCTAAATCAGCACCTGGTGTCCCTTGAGGAATTCCTTGAAGGCTATAAAAACAACCAGAGCACTTTTGAGGTTTTCCTCATGGGCGACTTTAATATTCATCCCTGTAGCCTAGAGTGCATTATGGAAGATAGCGAGAGGCCCCCACACTCGCGTCCAACGCACTTCCAACATACAAAGCAAGGGGAAGCTCTGGAGAACCTTTGGGCCTCCTTGAATTTATATGAATCACGCTGCGGAGTTGATGGACCAAGGCTTATAACATTTAAGGGCAGCCACACAGGAACAGTCATCGATGAAATTGTTTTTGTTTTCTTTAGTTTTGCCAAATGTTTTAAACTATAGGGTAGTAGACTCAGTTTTTAGCGACCATAACCCTTTGACACTAGAGGTGGCCCCAGGGGGGCTTTGGAGTTTTAAAGATATGCATGTCCCTGTTGATATGGATCTTCGACCAAAAGATCAGGTCAGAAGACTGAAATGGGCTAACTTGATTCCGGAATTTTTTTTACATGATGTTTTTGGCAAGGTCGAACCGGAGGTGGGAATTTGTCTGGACTACTTAGCCCCTAATACCAAGATAGTTGATGCATTCAACGTTATATGCCAACAAGTTAACAATGACTTGAGGGCTAAAAATAAACCTGGTAACCAATGCGGCAAAAGATGGTTTGACCGTAATTGCTCCAAAGCACAATCCGCCCTTTATAAAGCACTGAAAGAATCGCCCAGAAATAGAGTAAAAATAGCAATACTAAGTAAAAGATATAAACAAGCTATTTATGCTTGTAAATCCCAGATTAAAAACGAAGCCTGGACTGATTTGCTATCAGAAGAGGCCTTGCGGGATAGTGCAAAATTCTGGGCCATTATTAACCAGCCTTTCTTTTCTGGGGTAGAGAATAATATCATGGAATGTACCATCCCAGATGAGCTGTGGCTCGCCCACTTTGCAAATATTTATTCCCAGCCGAGCCACGAGCCCTCTCAAGTGGCCCAAGTTTCCTGTCACTTAGGGCCTATAATGGCTTTTGGGGAGGCAGATGTTAAAAAGCAATCAATGACACACAAAAAACAAGGCCCCTGGACCAGATGGGGTCCCTGCGGACCTGTACAAGAGTGCTCCGAAATTCTGGGCGAAGATACTCACTAATGTCTTCAATGCCATAAGAGTAAATAATATACCTGAGTCGTGGGCTAAGTCCATCATAATACCAATCTTTAAAAAGGGACAACGGGGAGACCCTGCCTGCTATAGGCCCATCTCTCTAATTGACTCTGCTGTTAAAATCTTAGGCAGAGTCATATTAGGCAGGCTGACAGACTGGCTTGAGGGCAGTGGGATCATGTCAGACACGCAGTACAGTTTCAGGGCTAGAAGAAGCACCTTGGATCAGTGCCTGAATCTCCAACTTATAATCAGCAAATATACTATCGCTAAGGAGGGGTCTCTATACATGGCCTTTATGGACTTCTCCTCCGCGTTTGACCTAGTCAACAGGTCAAAACTGTGGAAGATCCTTTTGGGATTAGGCATCGATCCCCCTTTAGTTGGATTCTTAGCTGACCTCCACTGTGGTCTCTTAGCGTCAGTCAGAGTCACTCAAGCGGGGAGGTGCACAAGTCACGTTAAATCGGAGAGGGGGGTCAGGCAAGGATGCATCCTGGCCCCCCTTCTCTTTACATTATACATAAATGCTCTAGAGCCAGCTTTAGCTGAGGCCCCTGTGGACGTACCGCGTGTAGGAGCAACCAACATACTGGTCCTCCTATAAGCGGACGACGCAGTTCTCCTAGCTCGATCTGGTGTGGCCCTGAATAGACTGTTAGCCACCTTTGGTAATTTTATGACTTCACTAGATTTGAAAATTAACACCTCAAAATCCCAGGTCACGGTGGTGGGAGATTGTAGTAGGAAAAGGAAATGTAAATCCTTTTTTTGTAGAGAGAAGGAAGTAAAGAGGGTGCCTATCTTTACTTATTTGGGTGTCATCTTTGATAAAAAAGGAACTTGGGGTCCCCAACAGAAGTCCAAAAGCAACGCAGTAGCCAGGTTGTCTGCGGCCCTGCTGGGATTCGCTAAACGGATGGGAGCGAGACCAATGGAGCCATACTTAAAGTTTATAAAGCTAAATGCTTGGCAATAGCCACTTATGGCTCTGCTATTTGGGGCTATACAAATCAGGATAACATCCAGAAGGTGGAGAATAAATTCTTAAGATCACTTCTCTCCGTATCACAGTCCACCCCTACATTTTCAACTCACTCAGAGGTAGGGCTGGGGTTTGTTACAGACTTATTGAAATCCGCTCCTGTAATTTGCTGGATCAAAACCTGGCTTAATCAGGAAATCTCCCTAAATCATATGATTCTTAAGGACTGCCTTGCTCTGGATAGAGCTCATAAGATTCCATGGCTGGTCTATATTAAGGCTATGTTGACAAAACTAGGAAGACCAGAGCTCTTTTATTCTCCAGGGAGTATAAAAAGAGAGGATGTAAGGGAGATTAAAATTGCCTTGTTAAATCTGTTTACAGTTGAGCGGGAGGCAACGGAGATGGAAAAACCGTAATTGTTAGAAGGAACTATGCACTAATAACTTTCCCGGGGCTTGAACCCTACCTTACTCTGGTAACGAGACCGTTTCATCGGTTCCTTTTAACTAGATTTCGTTTTAATTTAATACATTTTAAGTTAGGCTCTTTTAATACATGGGCACACCAGAAAAGGCCAAACCTTGTGATTGTGATTACTTTTCAATACAGGACACGCAACACTTCATGATGTTTTGTGATCTTTATGCAGAAACTAGGAAAAAATATTTGCTGCCGATCATGAGGGAGGCCGGTTTTCTGCAGGTGAGGCCCGCTCTCCTGTTTCTGCAACTCCTATCTAGTGCACGTGTCACTTTCCATGTAGCAAGTTATTTAGTAGCGAGTGCCCGTATTAACAAGAAGCGATGTAGGTTACGGGGTACATCTTTCAGTACATGAATTTATTGCACATTGTTTATCGTTGTTTTTAAAATGAAATACTGAGTTCTTAATCATGCTAATTTTAATTCATGTGTAATTTATATTTATTCTGTATTTCTATTTGATGGTCTGCTGCTGTTTTTACCCTGTGATGTATTTGTATCTATGTCTTTTTTTGATTTTTAATAATCGAATAAAAGTATTTTGACTGACTGATTAGAACGTTATGATTTTTCCCAGGTCTTTCCTTATCCTAATGTTGGAAAATGGGTTGATTAGGATAGAAATCAATTCTGATTATTAAAGAGAACCCCCAACCATGGTGTTATGGGGGAACAGCATTTACAACGCAACTTTTACCACGCAGTACCTTTACCACGCAACTTTTACAACGCAAGTCGTTACAACGACTTGCGCTGGGGGGGCGCTGTAGGATAGGGAATAGTTTAATTTACTATCCAAAACCTTCCCTACTATACATGGGGACTGGAGTTGGAATAGTAAATTAAACTATTCACTATCCAGCGCCCCCCAACGCAAGTCGTTGTAATGACTTGCGTTGTAAAACCTGCGTGGTAAAGGCATGCGTTGTAAAAGCATGCGTAGTAACGACATACATCCGGTGTTATGTTTTAAATTCTGAGTTTGTGCTTCTCTAATGTTGCAAAGCCACCCTGTGCCCTGGGCACTCCCCAAACTTTTTTCTGACTGGTACTGGTGGTACCTGACTCTGACCGACCCTGGACTCTGCCTAAACAGGCCCAGGGCCAGTGCTAATCTGAAAGAGACACTTAAAAATGCAGGGAAAACACTTACATACACTGGGGTGCACTATGGGGTAGGGTACCCTTATGATTGGCATGACCTCTCCTACAAGGCCACAGTACATAATAGGGCAGGGGGATTAGAACTGACTTTAAGTCCCTAGAATATAATAGGGCATGGCAGTTTAGAGACCAGCAGCCCTTTCCTTCGATTGCATGTGTGCACTGCTGATGCCTGAGGTCAGTTTAAAAGTTGCCCTGGGTTGTAGGACTGCTTTTAAAATGCAAATTGTGACCAAACTCGACCATTGGGTTTGGGGAACTGCCAAATTTATCATCTAAAATGTTGGGGCAAAATTAAGTTAAGTGGAAAAATGTTTTCCACTTAACTATGGCTGTATCATATTTGACACATAATACATCATCTGCTGCATAATCTAACAATTTCACCCAAAACTATTTTGTAGCTCAAACTGATCAAAAATTACTGAAAGAAATGTGACCTATGTTGCTGTGAAGTGTAGGGCCCTTTGCAAGGTTGACTGGTCACCTTTCCCACTGCTGCATTTGTATATTACACAGGTACTAATTAGGCAAAAGCTTTGCTGAGGCTGTTAGTATGTATAAATACTTCAAACCACATTACGCTGCAGCCTTTTTATTGTTGTCTAATTTAGTCAACACTGCAACATAATTTTGGCCTCCATTGCCGCATAATTCCAGTGGTCCGAAAGCAGGCTGCACGTGTTAAAAGTGTTTGTGCATGAAGCAGAGACCAAGAAGTTTGCAAACTTAGGGGCTGATTACGATAGCAGATGGACTTCAGTCTATCTGACATCGAATCGGGGAATGGGACCGCTGACCTTCAAGGTGGCGGCCCCACGATAGGCATTACAGTGCGACCGGCACTACAGTGTTCGCAGTGCCTATCTTTTACATTGCAGCAGGTGCTGCTGGCTGCATCATCCGCCGGAATGTAAAAAAGGGACATATTACATACATCACTGCACCACGTGGCAGGCACAATGCGGTGCCTGCCACATGGTGCAGTGATATGTAAGGGGGCATTGTAGATGCCCCTCAGGTCCCATGTCTGGGGGTTAGGGGGAAAGGGGCCTACTATGGGCCTCAAATGCCCCTTTATGTAAACTCTTCCATGGCGGTTGAACAGCCATGGCAAGGCAGTCGGGTAAGGGACATCGTAATCCCTAGTGCGGTGCCTGGTAGGCACCACCAGCATTGTAGGAACCAAGAGCCCCTCCACCGCACTGGCTAGCTCAAGGAGCCCATCGGGTGTGTGGCGGTTGGTCTTTCTGACAGCCAGGGAGCCACCCGCCATTGTAATATGGAGGGCGGTGATGCAGTCACCGATAGCGATGGGACCGCCAACGACGTGGCGGTCTCACCACTATTATAATTACCCCCTAAGTTTGGTGTGCTTGCAAATTCTACATTGACAACCCCTGGTAAGTTGCACTACTACTGCTGAAAAAGGCCAATGGAGGTACCAATGGGTGAGGTGGACTGGCCTCAAGGGCTTGTGACCTCAACGACAGTCACAGTTGATCTACGGTGTGCTTCTTCGTATGCCTGCTCGCACGACTGGAGGTGAACTGCAGTATGGATTGTGGTGGACAGGCCTTCAAGGTTAAATCACTGTTAGGGTCCACCTGCGGGTGCTAAGACACCAGGGCTTCTAAGGTCGATTGGGCCTTCTATGGTCTAGCATCGGAATGAGCTCTGCCAGGAGTGTGGACTGGTCATGAAGGCTGAACATGGTTCTCCAGTTCCAAATTCAGCACCATACTGCGCCACTGAGAGAAACTCGCACTACCTTCAGCTACAACTTAATTGTGCTGCGACTAAATTCAAATTATGCACTAGACAACAGTAAAATGCTGCCTGAAAAAAAATGAATAACACCCTGAAAAAAGCAAACACTCATAGGGAATACAAGAATAAGCAAAGTATGTGAACTGTAATCAGTAACAGCATTGTTACCTTAACTGTTTAAAACTCATTATTCGGAAATCAGTAAGCAATTTTGACTGAAAAGTTCAGGACATGACTAAAGGACCAGGAAGGGACCTGTTTCAATGTCTATTGCTTATATCCTTACAAAATATAAGGAGTTTGGTTTAAAAAAGACCAGATTCCCGAACACAGAGCCACATTTTATAAGCTAAAATAATTAAAACAGTTGAAAACGATCATTTTAAACGTTTCCACTCCACCCATCAACCAGGTATTGCAGTCCCTCTAGGAATGGTGCACTTCCCCACCCTGGGAAAACAATGTTGTTCAAAGAAAGTAGCGCTTTCACAGGCAAACTCTGTAAAGTGGCGCTAATGTGTGTGGGTGTAAATGACAATCTGGCCTGTCTGCTGACCACTCTGTATTGCTTTATTTGGGTATTTAATTAGTTTTCTCTCTGTCCTGAGGTTTTTCTTTTGAATAGAAAATGGTCAGAAAATGAGGGCATTTCAAGGCAAAGTGTTTTTTTTATCCATTTCACAGGGGAACAAATAACAGAAAAGGAGAGGCAAGAGAGAGTACAAGAGCTGTCTCTTGAAATCAGAACATAAGGAGGAGCAAGACAGAAACAGAAAGAGATGGAGGAATAAAGAAAGAGAGAGGGGAGGAGGACAGCTGCCAGAGGCAGATCAGGAAAAGTTGACACTGTCCATGCCTTCTGTGGGCATGAAGGAAAAGAGACAATGTTTTTTTTCCTTCTCTGCCCTTCCCAGAACGCAGAGCCTTCTTGCAGCAAACAAAGGGCAAAGGGCGGGTGGTCTCTTTGACTCCAGGCAGGTCAAGTGCAGGGCCATTAGGAAGCGCTTTCGCGTACTAATGGCCCTGCGAATAACAAAAGGGAGAGGGGAAATTCTTTTGTCCCCTCGTCCCCCCACCCTTGTCCCATCCACTCCAAAATCTGGGGGGGATATGTTCCCCGCATCCCCCACACTTCCTACGCCCATGATCTTAGAGAAATATTTGATTTCTCTGAAACTCTTTTTACTTCATTAACCCCTTGGCCGCGGCGCGAATTCCACGGCGGCGCTGTGGGGGGTGGGGTTGAACGCGTCGCTGCTATGCTCGTGCCGGAACCATGCCATCATGAGCCACGGGCCGCGTCTGTTCATGATGTTGTGGTTCCGTCACGGCCCCGCCCCCTCATTAATTCACCCGCACAGGCAGGGAATTAATGCTGCGTGGGCGGAGCGGCTGCAGCAAGATGGAACCACGCCGTCATGAGCACATGCCGCCCGTGGCTCATGACGGCGTGGTTCTGTCATAAACAGGCAAGCGGTTAACATGTATAAAAGCAGGTTCAGATATTTGAGTTCAGAATGGCAGTTGTTAACAAGCATTTGCAATGCAATAGGTCTTGCATTTTAGAAGTTTTGACCTATTGGTATTGTAAATGACAATGCCTTTTATTATTGCAGGCTTTTTTAAACACATAAATAAATGGCATTGCCATTTACAATGCCAATAGGTCAAAATCTCGCAATTTTGCGACCTATTGCATTGCAAGTGCTTGTTTTCATTTGTAGTAGGGTTGCCCCAGTCCCTCACGGGGCATTCCAAAACCAGCTTTATCGCTGGGGGCTATAGGAGGAGCCCTAAGGTTCCAGCGACCCTGGCTCACTCCCTCATGGATCTCTTATGCCCAGCTAACTGAGCGGCTGGCACAGGAGCCAGCCAATCTTCTTTCTCCTACCTGCATGGAGCGTGGCTGAGGTGCAGGCTGTTGTGTGTCCCCTGCTCCTGCCACACAGGGGCATGGGGCAGAAAGGCGCTCATTGTCACTCCAGGGCTTTGGCCACCCCAGTAGCAGTACTTGAAGAGCATAGTGAAGCCCTCAACCTTCTTGGGGCTTCCCTCTCTTCTGTCGTGGGGATGGGGTCGACACGATTGCATTTTCTAGTGGCAGGGCCTCAGAAGATTGGATCCCCTGCATCAGATAAGCATGTTGGGAGGGGGCAAAAGCACACACCCTCTCCCTGCCACCCATTGGGGGCAATTAAAGAAAGATGCAGAAGAGCCTTATGTGCTCAGTCACTAGTAGGCATGTTTAAATAGGCAAATCTTACAGGATGCATAACATGGGCCCAATTGTGGGCCAGTTTTCTTGATCTTGGGCTCAGTTACTCCTGATGGCGAGCCCCAACCACCTGGAGCTGTTTCAACAGAACTCCTGGCCTCTTAAGTCTTCTCTTTGTGGGGAGCTGGTTGTACTAGTTCCCAATGGCAGTCTTCTCCTTTCCTGGCACTGGTGGAGTCACTTGCGCAGCTTCTCGGCTCCCAGAGGGCATAACACACCCTTGCCCACACTTAGTCCCCGAGCCATCTGGCTATCTTGCAGGACATTAGGAGTGGCATTGGAGACCAGATCTTCTCCCAACTAGTCCTCAGGGGGCATAAGGGGGCCAGCAACACTGGCCCTGGAGAGACCCTTCTAGTCTTGGTGATCAGCTGTAAGCAAAGTCCTTACTCCACCAGGACCATCAGATGGCGTCTTCCATCTGTCCATGATTCTGGTGTTGCCACCTCTCAGGTCCAGGATCGTACTTACTGTCTCTCCCTTCTGCAGTGGTTTATAAGTGTGGATTTAAGGCACCACCGGCCAAACCAAAGGTGGTACACCAGTAGCATTAAATATTTTCCAGTAAACCCTACTGACCATTATTATAAGGCTTCCCTTGGCCAGCTGACCTATTCTTGCAGGGTTCCTTCTGTGCCAAGCTAGCTGTGCGGTAATTACCGGATGTGCAGAGAGGGAGTCTCACCCCCACGCAAGTGTGCAAATGCATGTGCACACATGTCCACATGTAACCATCTCATCGACCCATACCCTAGCTGTGCTGCAGCAGCCTTATCTTAAAAGGCAGACATTGGCAGTAAACACACTTAGTCCAGTTACCATGGAATTTCAATGAGTGAGACTCAGATTTGGCACCTCACGCACAATAAAGGTCCAAAAACATGGTGATGAAAGGCAAACAACCACCATGGACTTAAATGGGCAAAACCCATTTTGCTACACATAGGTAATGGCCACAAAATGGTGCTTCTAAAGTTAGGAGCAATAATGCAGAAAAGGCATTAAGAAGTGAAGGTATTCTCCAGAGGTGACTTCAGGTGCTTGTCACAGTCCTCCACTTGCGGCCTTCAGAATTGGCCACAATTCATGAGATGTTTGCTCTATAATTAGACACAGTCCAACAGAAGCAACCTCTTGATGTGTACAAAATGCAAATGAGGCCTCCACAACTGGACTGTCCCATGGCGCAGTGCCCACATAACAAGTTGCTCTTCATTTTAACTTTCAGGATGACTTAGTATGTCATCTGGTGCTACACACGCATGCCACATTGTCCCTTAACCAGTACTGGACACAATTATGACATGTTGCTCACCTACATAGTGCTAGACTCTGTTATGCTATTGGAGACCCTCAAAAGAAATATTCCTTTTTTAGTGGGTGACTACCGTCCCTGTGGTCAGGACATGACTCTGCAACCAGTTGGTGGCAACTGATTATGGTAGAGGAATAAAGGCCTTTTTACCCAATCTCTAGCGTAGAAACTGCATACTGGCTCTTCCTGAATAATCTCTGCAGTGTGTCATAGCTGGGACTCCTCATCTCACTGATTATGTATTGTGAGAAACTGGGTTGTTGTTTGAGTGTGGTGAAGCGGGGTTAAGACCTACCGAAGCAACAGCCACAATCCAGTCAGGCTGAGAAGCAATGCGTGAAGTATTTATGCAGCACACAAACAGTAATAAAAGTGAAAACACAACACAAGAAAAATATCACACTGATTTACAAACGTATGTAAAATGTAATTTATGATTTGACACCAAAATGACAAAAATCCAATCAGTAGACCCAGGCATATGCAATTTTAAATATTTACTGTAAGTATATCACCTAAAAGCACAAAGCATCATTCACTGTTGAAAAATGTATCTTCTCAAAGTGGGGCACAAAGAGTACAGTTAATGGTTGAGGAGGATGTTCATGGTGGAGGAGACTGTAGCACAAAGATCCTATTGGCTTCAAAGATGGTTGTTACTGGAGCTTCAAATTGGCAGACACTGCGGGCTGTCAATGCTGTAGCTCGAAGTGCAGATCTCATGTTGCTGGTCGTCGCTGTAGCAAGGAGTGTGGGTTCACTGGAGCTTCGCGTTGGCATTGGTGGTCAACACTGAAAGCAACAGGCCCATTCGCTGTCACAAAAAGCCCAAAACTTCAGGATTTCTCTTTGTACTTCAGAGAAGTGCACTCTGATGCCTACCAAGGGCCCAGAACCTGGGGTGGGCCTCTTATGGATCAGGGATCACTATAGCAGGGGTCAGCTGGACAGTTGCAGGGAGACCTCTGGAACTTGTTCTGTCCCTGTATCTCTGAAGATGTATATAGGAGGTGTATAGTGCCCACCTATACTGAGGCACTGTGCACTGAGTCCAGGCAACCCTAAGTGATAGTGTTTAGGTCCCTGAAAACCAGAGCTCTCAAGAGGTAGCTGTGGAGAGCAGCTAATGCTTATTGAGGAGGGTGTAAAGAAAGTGCATTTACCACTATAGTCAGTCAGTAAGCTTTTCCTAAAGGAAAGAACTACACCAAGTGAGGTATCAGTCACACACATGAAATACTTCAGAAATACGTTTGCAGCATAGAAAGACACGTAGGGCCCAACCGGGGGGCCAAACCATACATAAAAAACAGAAGTTTCTCTTGTGTGGATTGCCCGATCTTAATAGGTCCATTTTTGATGTTTGTAGCACCGAAGTGCACCAGTCCTGCAAAGTAGGAGGTAACGGGTCTTTCCATTTCCTACAAATCTCTCTTCTGGCTAATAAAATGCCATAAAAGAGTAAGTTCTTGGCCGGACCCTGAAACTCTGGTGCGACCCCAAAAATTATAAGAGCAGGACATAGCAGTACTTGAGAGCCTAAGGCAGTAGTGAGTGTGAGGCACACCGCGTTCCAAAAAGGCAATAATAGAGGGCAGTCAAAGAACATTTGCAGGTCAGAAGCCGCCATCAGACCACATTTAGGGCATGCCACTGTTGAATTGTTTGCAAATTTCGAGAGTCTCTCTGGCGAATAGTAGGCCCTATGTAGGGTAAAAAGGTGGTTTCGGCGCAGCCAAGAAGGTTTCACTATGTTCCACATAATCTTAAAAGACTCAAACCACAGGTTCTCCACATTTTGGTTGGTAATATGTGGGGCCCATAATTTGTCGGGCAGATGGAACCCACTCTCAACCTCCTCCAATAGTAAATTGTACCAAAATGAGACCTCTTTCTTAGTTGGAGGCTTGTCTATTAAGAGGGAGACCATGTTGCTATCGCCCCCTAACAAAAATCTGCCCTTAGCAGAAACCTGTGAGTGTGCCCAGCTTCGCATTTGCAGGTATTTAAACCTGGAGAATCCTGACCCTATTTTAGAGAATAACACCTCCCACAGGAGTAAGCTACCCTCCACAAAAAGGTCTCCCCACACCTCCAGTCCTGCCTCTCTCAGTGGTGCTGCAAGACTATCAAGGAGCCAACTTGGAGACCCGGGTGAATTCCACATTGGAGATCTACTAGAAAAATAGTCTATTTTTATGGCATGCCTTAGTTTCACCCATGTTTTAGAAAAATCTTGCAATACCTTCAATTATTTTTTTTTTTACTTGGGGTCGCCAAACTTAAACAAAAACTCATGCTCAGCTATTTTATC
The DNA here is from genome assembly GCF_964263255.1 of Lissotriton vulgaris. NCBI lineage: Eukaryota > Metazoa > Chordata > Amphibia > Caudata > Salamandridae > Lissotriton > Lissotriton vulgaris. Next base: position 751,144,820 of record NC_141687.1, on the reverse strand, counting down.
CCCTCTAAGCAATGCTGCAAACATATACCCACAAGCGGAGTTAATGGGTGATTTTAGCAACATCCTAGCATGGGAAAATTGAAAAGCTCACGAGTATAGCTGTATATCAGGAGCCGCCAAACCACCCTTTTCTCTACGACGCCTGAGTTTTTTCCAGGCTATTCTGGGAACGTGGTTGTTCCAAATAAAAGAGCTTATATCACTTTGAAGTTTGGCTATCATAGTAGGTACGAAAAAAAGAGGAATGGTATTAAACAAAAAGGAAACTTTGGGAATGATGGACATTTTTATTAAATTGGCTCTACCCAATAAGGATAAGGGAAGCGAAGACCATGATTTCATCAGCCTACGACACTCCTTAGCAACGGACGAAAAGTTTGATGGAACTAGTTTGTTTATAACGTTATATATATTTAGGCCCAAATAACGTAAAACAGAACTCAGTTGAGCCCCTGCCATCGGCTCAGGGTCATTCCAGACCATAATATCCGTCTTCCAGGCATTAATTTCGTACCCAGACACATTGCCGAAGTCCTGAGCCGGGGCAATTACAGCTGGAAAGTCCGAGCGGAGTTCAGAGGAGAAAACGAGGACATCATCTGCATATAGGGCTACCTTCTTCTCCCATCCCTCAAAAATAAAAGGCTTGATGTTACAATCGTCCCGTAACCGTTGAGCAAAAGGCTCAATATGTAGGTCGAATAGGAGGGGAGAAAGAGGGCAGCCCTGGCGGGTACCCCGCGTGATGTTAAATGGATTGGTTAATTCTCCATTGCCAAGTAGAGATCAGACGGATTCTGATACAAAAGTCTCACTGCACGTCTGAATTTATCGCCGATGTTAAATTTCCCCAAGACCTCCGGTAGGTAGATCCAGTTGACCCTATCGAAGGCCTTGGTGGCATCTAGGATGAGAACAGCCAGGGGAAGTGATTTTACAGAAGCCATATCGATGGCTCCTATGAGATCATAAGTCAGCTCATAGAGCTGGCGACCCCTTACAAACCCCTTTTGGTCTACGTGCAAGATACTTGGAGCAACTGCCCCAACCTGTTTGCCAACACTGACACAAAGATTTTGTAATCAGCGTTTAAAATAGAGATAGGTCTATAAGACCCACAGCAGGTTGCCGATTTTCCTGGTTTCAGTATCAATGTTATTGAGGCACTATTCCAAGAAGTAGGAGGGGGCATTCCATCTTTAAGGATATCATTAAACAGTTCAGTCAAGAAAGGGAGGATTGTTAAGTTCAAAGCCTTTTAAAATTTCAGAAGGCAAGCCATCTGGGCCAGAAGCCCTACCCTTTTTACTACTGATAATTGCCAGTCTAATTTCTTCCTGGGAGATAGGATGTTCCAAACACCACGTTGTTCTATTGATAGTGCAGGAAGAGAAACTCCCGCCAACCAATCTTCAACTTGCTTGATTTCAATATTTTTGTCCTCACTGTATATTTCACAAAAAAATTCCCGGATGTCTGCATCGGTAGAGTATGTTGTATCACCAGAGATAATTGAATAGATATTATTTCTAACCTGCTCAGTCTTTGTCTTCCAGGCTAGCAACTTACCTGCCCCCTCACCATACTCAAAATGGGCCAATTTACTTACTTCCCATCTCTCTAAGACCCGAGCATTTAAGACTGAACCCAACTCCCCTTTTAGCGTAGCTACTTTATTTTGCCACGCCTGTAATGTGGTCGCAGGGGCATCCGGTTGCATAGCTATTTCTGTCTGCACTCTAGCCATTTCCATTTCCAAGGAAGTCACAGCTTCTCTATAGATCTTATTTTTATAAGTAGCTTTATTTGTTATAAAGCCCCTTAAGAAGGCCTTTAGTGAATCCCATACGCCACCAGGGGAAGCTGTTCCAACATTATCCTCCAAAAAATGCTGCACCTCCAGATTAGGAGCATTAATACCATCCAACAAGGAGAGCAATGAACGATCAAATGACCAGTTTCTCGGACGAGTCTTAGGAAACCCCTCCAGTTCTAAATAAATAGCTGCGTGGTCTGATAAGTGAAAGGGGAGATGAGAAACTGATTTCACTAAATTAACTAAGGGTTGACTAATCAAAATAAAATCGATTCTTGACTGGTGGTGGTATCTGTAGTTGCGGAATGTAACACCTCTTTGTTGCCCATGCAATGGTCTCCAAATGTCATTATACCCTAACTGCTTCATACTATCCTGCAGAAAAGACCTGGTTTTAGATAAAGTTCTGGCTCTGTTAGAAGGAGTCTTATCCAATATAGGATCCAAAACTATATTAAAATCTCCTGCAAGAATAACCGGCTCAGGAAATAGGTACAGGTGAGAAAAAAGTCTTCAAAGCTGACAGGTCGTCCTGATTTGGACCATAGTATCCTATTATAGTAATTGGGGACTCCGCTATAATCACTGATGCAATTGCCCATCTACCGCCAGGGTCAACCAATTTAGACACCAACCTCGCTTTTATTGATTTTTTAAAGATTGTTGCCACACCTCTAATGTGTACAGATTGTGACGTCATTATACATAGATCAATCCAATTATTTTTTTTAACCAACAAAAGCATTTCAGATTCAGCAAGATGAGTCTCCTGGAGTACTATAATCTGCGCATGTGAATCTCGAAGATACTGCATTATATTATTTTTTCTAGGATTAATACGCAATCCATTAGTATTCCAGGAGAGAATCGATAGTTTACTCATTGTAGTTGAGATCCCACACCAAGACTTTTACCATCCACAGCAACACTATGAATACCTGTAGCGACACTGCAGAGTTTATAAGAGCAAAGCCACCAGTATACATACCACCAGAATGAAAAAGGAACAATCATATATTCAAGAGACAGCAGCAACAAACTCAAAGCTAAACTAGAGAGAAAATGAGGAATATTTTTATGTTTTTTCCCTAGCCCCCCCACCCCCTCTTGGCCCCAAACTACCCCTCCACCCCCCCTGGGAAACTCTTGCTCTATCTATCTGGAAAAACCAGAAGATAGCGCCCCATCCTGGGTTCCCATTCTACTCGTGAGCGTGAAAAGCCAAGGCATTAGACCTATATAATATACCTTACACCTATACTGAAACAGTGATTTTCTATTCTACAGATGATTTTAATTTTTTATTGTATGTATATATATATATATATATATATATATATATATATATATATATATATATATATATATATATATATAAAGAAACGATTCCTGCACTGAAGAACCGGAGAGACACAGCGGGGATTACAGGAAAGGAATTTATTTCAGCAGTGTGTGGCATGACGCGTTTCGACAACAATGTCTTTATCAAATGCCTGTAACACCTTCCAATCTGCCAATCCGCTTTAAAGTTAAACACGGCGTCTTGCCATTGCTGGCCATCCAGGTGGGTCAGGTTAATTGGAGGAAATGCGATGTAGCTGCATCGGCAAACTACAACTCCCAACATTCATCAGTCATGGAAAGTCAGGTAAGTTACTCCCCCTGGAACCACTTTATCTCGTCTTGAGTGCTGGATGGGTGTAGATGCATGGAAAACGAAATGACTGTGCTGCTGCTGAAGCCGTTTCCTCTCCCGAGTCCCCAAAACGTCTTAACCGCATATAACTCCTGCAACGCAAACCTGAAGCCAAGAATGCCGTGATCCTGACTTCTCCGTGAAGTCACAGACTGCTGGGTTGCAGCGGAAGCCTTGCTGTGTAGGAGTGCGGTGAGCCGGAGTGCTTCCAATACCTTGGACAATTGAAGAAGCCGTAGCTGCCCATGTGCCTCTGGCCACTTGAAAAGACGGGTCTGCTCCAGCGCGCCCAGGGGCTGGCGCGCAATTGAATAAAGAAACGATTACTGCACTGAAGAACCGGAGAGACACAGCGGGGATTACAGGAAAGGAATTTATTTCAGCAGTGTGTGGCATGACGCGTTTCGACAACAATGTCTTTATCAAATGCCTGTAACACCTTCCAATCTGCCAATCCGCTTTAAAGTTAAACACGGCGTCTTGTCATTGGTATATATATATTTATATATATTTATATATATTTACACTTTCATATTTGAGCTTGCGTTATCTACCAGGCCTTATCAGATTACAAGAGGGTTTCTTGCTGTACTCACTTGCATTATTAAGGGCATATCTCTCTTCTAACCTGATGCTACTTTTTCTTTGCCCATAGTTAGTAATAGCTCATCCGCTGCCTGCACTGATCTGATATTATGCATACTGTTTTTGTACATTACTCTCAGTGTTGCCGGAAAGACTAGTTGAGCTACTGCTCCATAACTTCTAAAAGCCTCAAGCCTCTTCCCAAACTCCCACTGTTTGTCAAGTGTGGTCCTAGACAAGTCAGATCGAATCTGAAAATTGAATCCCTTACCACCCACAGATTTCTGCTTTAGGGCCAGATTAAGAATGGTCTCCTTAAGTGAGTAAGTATGGAAGTTGACCAATATTTTTCTTGGTTTGGACCTTTGGGGGTTCTTCCTGCAAGGCTCTCTATGTATGCGTTGAATGTCTAGAGCTAACTCCTCCAGAGACTGATCCAAACATAATGTCTCTTTCAACAGTAAGATGACAAACTGCTTGATATCTGAGCCTTCCTTGTCCACCAGAATATTCAAAATACGAAGATTATTCCGTCGAGCATTATTCTCAAGGGTCTCCATCCTCTCTGCCAATGCTTGGTCTTCTTTCCTGAGCGTTGTGATATCCACTTTTGCTTGATCCAGATGTAAGGACAAGCCCGCTACCGTGTCCTCTAGTGACTCTGTTCTTAAGGTAAGATCACTTAACTTCTTATCCAGGGACTCACAAAAACATCTAATGTCGGCCTGATTAGCTGCAGAGGTCTCAAACCCTTTTTTATGTCAGCAGACAGAGTTGTGAACATCCCCTGTATGGAAGCCTGCAGGGAGGTGGTCAAGGTTGCATTATTGCAGTTAACTGGTGAAGCACTGGCGCTAGAGCTGGAAGAAGGAGCCTGTACACAACCTTCCGTACTATCTTGTATGCTGTCCCCTTGCGTTGAACCCTCAATGGGGCCAGCTATTAGGGATGGAGGAGCCAGCAAAAGTGGCTGAGTCAATGGTGGAGCCAGAACCAAGGCTAGAGGCGGGGGTGGCCGGACAGACCAGTAGGACCCAAAGTTTCCAGCACAGGGACCAAGCTCTCAGAACCTTCAGTGAGAGAAAGGATGCCAGCAGTCTCGTCCTCTCTATCCCCATCCCTATCCAAGCCTAAATCAGTTTCCATGTTAGCATCTAGATTTTTTGGGCCATCTGCGCCACCCATCGCCATGACAATTGAGGTGTTATTAGACAAGACCCCAGTGTTTGCTGCCACCTCAGGACCTTCGACCTTTAGTAGTGGCCTTTCCGGACAGGCCTGGGGAGAAAGTTTATCCAATAGGAGTAATACTTGAGGGATCACCTTAAAGTATGACCTAAGCGATGGAGTTATCCTGGACTCAACACTAGCGGATTTACATTTAGAATTAGAGTCTTTAGGCCCTTTAGTTGTTTTCCTCGTGTATACTTGCTTAGCCTTGACCTGCCCTGTCAAGTAGGAAGAAAGTTTCTTTTTCGCGCTATCGGTATTACCGACACAAACAGAAACCACTGGCTTGGGAAGCTCTAAACTTAGGGCAGGGGTTGGATTAGAGCGGTAAGATGCGGAGAGTGTAGTATTTTGTGCTTGTACTTCTCCACTTTTTTCCCCTTTTTTTGACTCTCTTTTTGGACCTTTGCGTTTGCCCTTTCTCAAATGTGGAGACCCCCCTACGCCTGGCCTGAGCAACTTACCGCCTGGAGATATATTGATGGACTCACCTCGAGTAGTACCGCCCCGACCTGCGTTGAACCCTCACCACCTTTAGCACCTTCACCACAGTCAGCAGGCAGCTCTCCTTCCACCGTTTTTTCTTCCGACGTCTCTGTTGTTATCTCCACCTCGGCAGCAGAACCCCCAGCGGCTCCACGACTTCCAGGGAGAAGAGAACGAATCCTACGTCCTCGTCGGAGCTCCAGGGCGGCAAGACTCCAAACCGGCAAGCCCAACAACCACAGCGGCAAAAACACAGGTCAGCTCCGGCTCTGTCTCAAGCCCTTCAGCAGCGATGCAGAGCCAATGCCCACAGTAGCAGGAAACTCCGGCGAGAAGCACGCCGAGGAAAACGTCCCTTCCAAGCGCATGGGGTCTAATGGAAACGAAAACGCCAAGGTCTCCGCAATATTTAGAAATGATTTGCGTTAGAAAATTAGCAGCACAATAACAGAATGTTATTTGTTATTTTCCACGCGAAGCATATCGCAGAATATGTAGCCCGGAACCATCCAGAGATATCACGGACGGGAACCCAGGAGTGGAGCACTGCCGCAGCTCAGCCGGCTGCCGCCATGTTCCCCCCGTACAAATTACATTTACATTACATTTACATTGCTGTCACAAGAGCTCGAGCGGATCTCTGTGTGAGCAGTATTGGCAGTATACTTGTGGGAAAAAGTGACTGTATTTTAGTGTTGAATATTACTGGAATGAACAATAGCAGCTTTTTGTCCTCATATAATACTTATTTAATTTGTGGTTTCATTTGTGGAAGTAAAGGTTATTATCATCTACCTATTGGTTGGTCAGGTAGCTGCTATGTGCTCTTTTTGCTTCCTCCAGTGTTTTTGGCACCTGCATCCGACCATAAAGACTATACACTGTATAATGACATTTCTAAGAGCCAATTCAAGAGGACAATAAATAATGATGAGGTGGATCAAACTAATACTGCACTGCAGCAGTATATTGACTTTAACTTGAGGACTATTCTTCTTTGTTGGTGCGGCCTTAAACAGCAGAAAAATCAGATGTTTGACACGTGTTGTAGAGGCAGTAACTAATCAGACAATTGCGAGAACTGTGATGCTCCAGAATAGAATGGCCCTCGACGTCATCCTGGCTGACCGTGGTGGAGCATGTCGCATCATCGGGAGTAGCTGGTGCATTTACATCCCTGACCATGCCCCTTCTGTTTTTGATGCAATTTCCATGATGCACAAAATAGCCAATGAAATCCACCAGGATTCAGTGACATGGACTTTGATTGGAAGGCTATGGAACATGTTTACAGTATGGGGCTGGAAATCAGTGTCAGCTCTATGTATATTTTTTGCTATTGTTTTTACTTGGTGCCTATGTATCCAATGCGGTCAAATACTTTGTTCCCTTTGTGTTTCTACTTACACCTCGTGTATACTAACTAAGCAAAATGCTAAGAATGTAAATGCCCAATTGGCAAGTAATCAAGATATCAATGAAATGAGGCACGTTGACATAAATTATATTTTTTGGATTCCTTCAAAAGTATAAGAACATGTCTTCAGCATACGCTAAAAGAGCCACCTGTGGAAATCGAAAATAATTTCTGGTAGCATAAAGCTGAAGCCATCTTGTTTCTGTCTTCACTGTTGCTTGCCTTTCTATTCCGCTTGTGTCATCCACTTTAGTTAACTCCTTCTGTACTGGGCCAAAGCAATGTATGTGCTGAGAAAAGGCCTGTAGCTGCTGAAATGCACCTGGTCCAAGATGTAACTGTCGACTATTTGTGGCTGCTGTAAGCAGTTCTGTTCTCCCTCCCACTTTGTTGACTAAGTGATCTCCCATCTGCCCATGTTTGTCGGTAGTTATTCCTGTGTATGCTTGTACCTTCTATTTGTAACTACATGCTTACTCTGCAACAAAGTCTGTATATAAGCACCATGGTCTGTGTATTCAATGTACTACTTCTTGGAACACTTGAGGGTGTTGTATGGACGTGGTCCCACTCATGAGTGATTAATAAACTTGTTCTTTGAATTCCAGCTTCAGTGCCAATCTCTATTTTGTTGGTCTACGGACCCGTGGACAGAGAAGGGTGACCCCTGCACTGGTGTGCTCTTTAAAAAGCACATTTCCACAGGGTGTCTATGGTCCATGAGGCAATATCAGAGGTGTTTAACCAATAGTCTATCCTAGACCAGGCATTATGTTGTGTAGTAATACTTGCTTCCTCCCTTGTGGTTGGGTTTCTGTTACGACAGATGTCCATAAGCCCATGTTCAAGGATACTGTTATTAAGTTGTAGGGCATCCCTAGGATGTGGGTTACGAGTAGCACCTATCCAGTCCCAGTCATTATTAAGAGTGACGTTAAAGTCCCGCCCCAAATAATCGTGTCTTCTCCTAGTGTAATTGTTTTAGCCCATACATTAAGTAAAAGTTGTGGGTCATCCTCATTCGGACAATAAATTTCCACTAAGGTGATCTTAGTTGTCATGAGTGTACCCGTTAAAATAAGATAACTGCCATCAGGATGCTTATGTGTTTGGGCTGTGGTCCAGCCAAGTCCCCGTCTGATCAATATCACTATCCCCCTGGCGTAGTTAGAATAGGGTGCCGAGTGGATCACACCCCAATACCTATTCTTTAGTTTAGGGTCAGAATCAGAATGCAGGTGACTTTCTTGGAGGAAGCATACATCTATGTGGTGCTTGCTTAAATAAGTATGGACCAACCGTGCTTTCTTATTAATCCCTCGCATGTTCCAAGTAATAAATTTAGTCTCGATCATTACTCAATATACAACATAAATGGAACCAGTGTGTGTAAGTAGATCGCACATTAGAACAACACAAATTATCGAATAAGCAATATTTCCTTGCTGTACATCGTGTGCGAAATAAGACAAAAACTGAATTGTGAGAAAAACAAACTTGTAAGGCACTTCATGCATGCTCTGCGTAGTGAAATACCATGCATCTGGTTATACTATATTCCCCCCCAACCGCCACCCACAACAACCTCCCAATCAGGTTGTGACTTACAGCCACCACCCCGCCCTTGAAAAACCCTGTGAACAAAAAAAAAGACACATGAACTCTCAGCGCACCACCTGGACAGCGTATGTGTAGTCGGGGAAAAAAGGAGAGAGAGTTACCTTGATGAATCACAGGGCTTTATCCCTAGCCGCTCCAAGGATTGCATCCCTGTCCCGGTAAATCAGAAGATGTGTGATTATGTAATGTAATGTAATGTAATGTAATGTATACTTGTAAAGCGCACTGTTGCCAGTCGGCGTCCTGGCGCTGTACACCGCTGGGGAACCCGTCCTGGCTTTCCCTGTGGGATGGTCCCTGCTGGGAATCCCCAAGGTGGAGCCAGGCATCCCCGGCGTTGATGGGGCTGTTGTGGAGAATAGGCAAGATAATGCCCAGAGTTGCCGAGTGGGACCCCTGGTTAGAGTAGGCACCGAGGCGAGAATTATCGAGCCCGCTGACCCTGGTCCACGACCCTGCCAAACGGGAATCGAACCCTGGTCCCAGGCCGACTTCTGCTTACGGGTCTGCCGCCTCTAACCAGTGAGCCACTCCACTCCATTATTGGGTGCAGTGGGACACGAGGCAGCGGCCGGGGACCCAAAGAGTGATGTGCCACCTCAACGATAAGAACCTGTGATAGAATCAGCCCAACGAGGGCTCATAGCAGATCCTCTATGTAGGGTTACATCTTCGGGATTGCTGTCGATTCCGGCAGACCAATAATACGGAGATTGTTGCGCTGAGAGCGTGCTTCCAAATCCCCGTTTTTAGCTTTTATCACCGCCAGCACTTTTTCCATGTTTAGGATTTGCGTTTTAAACTCAGCGTGTGAATCCTGGGTGTCCGACAACCTGTTCCCTAGGGTATCAATCTGGCCCTCTTGTACGTCTACACGTTTTTTTACCTATTTCAAGACTTGATGAGCGAGCATCTATCTTATTGTTCACAGTTTTAATAATGGAGCGCATGTCCAGCAGGATGGTACGCAGGTCTTCTTCCTGCTGTTCCATAGGTTCTTTGGACCCTTGCACAGGGTCCAGCTCAGGGCCTGTGTCATTCGTCCTGGCCTGGTGCTTGTTCTCAAATGGCAGCTTTGCCTGCTTGAGGTCAGCTTTCCCCATTGGATCTGACTTTGTGCGAACAAGGGGAGAGAAAATGGGTACTGGATGGCTTGGGGCCAATGCAGGGTAGCAGTGCTGCTGTTGTGTTCCCTAGTACTAATAAGTGGCATTGTCTACTTTGATTGCTGCTTTCGCCATCGGACCTGTAGGTGTGGGTTGATCACACAGATTGCAACCCTCAAGAGGTTGTCTAGATCGTCATTGTAAAGGGGGAGCCGGTTGTCTCATCGGTGTGCAGATGGAGGCCAGTACTGAGCGCCCATCGATGCTCGAGCAAGCCAGGACAAAAAGGGACCCAACGCCCCAAATCAGGCCCGCTCCCAGCTCTCAGGCACCAGAGGCCCGCAGGGGAAGATAAAGGTTCACCCGATGCACCCACTCACCAGGGGGCAAAGCAGCACAATGATCTAGCAGAGTAGGCAGCTCGGCCAGTGGAAGCTGCTCCGCTGGCCCGAGCGTACCAGCCCGGCCCCAACGGTGCCACAAACTGAATGGGGCTCAAGCTAGTGCAGGAGAAGCGTGCACAACTCCACACCACTGCAGTGCCCCTGTCCCACTTACCGCACCACTTGGTCTCGCCAGGGCTCCTTATCCCTCAGATCTGTTCATCCGGTAGACTCTTCTTATGCAATGTCTCAGCAGGTTACGACTCTTCCCGCGGCCCTCACAACCTCGCAGCACCAGGCCCCAAGCACGGCCCAGAGTGCCACTAGAGCCTCCACCTCCGGTATTGGAGCGTCTCACTCATTGCAGGGGTTGCCGCAGGATGGAATCAGGCACCGGACTTCTGATCCCCTCCGAAATGTCTGCCCTTGGCTGCACCGGATACACAGTCCGGCTTATGCAGCATCACTCTTGGCTCCAGGGGCATGCCAGTTTGGGTGCCTTCTCAATTGTTGCGCGGCGGCCATGATATCTCCGCGGCCAGGCCAGGGTGAATTGGGCAAGATATCTCGGCGTTAACTCAACTCTCGTCTGCAAAAAGTTCGTCCTGGCAGCGCGTTTTGGCTCAGCAGCAGCTTCCGTCAGTCGGCATTAGTAGATTCCGATTTAAAGTGTTGATTTTCAGGGTTAATGAGGCCTGGTCTGCAGAGCCCCTTCAGAAGGCGGCCATCCCGCAGCACGACGTAGCCACACCCTCTTTTCAATTAATCTCTACTATAAGATTGCATCGTTCTGGTAAAACAAGCTGCTTTCAACTACTTCTGGACTAAGCCCGAAGGCTCCTCTCTACAGCTACCACTTAGAGAGCTTTCTAAGGCTTTCTAAGACCTCTTAAATCACCATAAGGGTGGTCTGGACTGGTGCAGGGTGTCCACTTACATAAGTGTACATCATGTACCAGGCCAGCATCTCACACTTCCTTGAGCACAAGAAGGGAAGTTTAACAGTTTCTTAAAATTTCCTTGAGTATAACTAGGTTGAAACAACCATTAGCATGATTTTAGCCTTATACATAAGTAATTATCTATTTATAGGACACTTCAGGACAAGATATGTCTGCAGAGGTTCCCATATATCACCTGGTATGGCCATCAGATACTGCAAAGTCGCAAAGTCTGCTGCCATAGTTTTGTTAGAACCAATCTATTCTATAGAATTAATCGGTAGAGATTGTTTAACAAAGTAAAAAAGCAACTACCTGAAAAAACTGGATTTATTCCAAAAAGGAGTTTTTAATAGATTACTCCATCACAGCAAAGTTAATTATATACATTTATACATCTTCAATACTAACGGTAAAAAGGGGGAGCAACCTGCTTCTAAAGAGGGGAGTGCCAGAAAAAGAAGAATTGGTGATTAAAGAAAAGGGTGTAAGCCTCAACGAAAAGGTGACATAAGATTTTGAGATAAATTGAAAAACAAAGCTGTAAAAAGTCCAGCTGGTTATGCAATAAGGCCACTGTTATTTGTTAATCTTTTATCATTTATACAGTCTCAACTAGCATGTATAATGAAATTTCTCAATAAATAGTGGTCCTGTTTGCTTATAAAAAGAAGAAGCGTCAACGTTTCGACCCGTCTTGGGGTTCAGGGGTAGCTAGGAACCTCGACCTGCCGGTCTTCCTCAGGACGTGTATGACACAACCTTCATACCGTAGATTTCCAAATTGTGAACCTAGGGTAAATCAAGGCAATGTTCAGGGAGTTGCAGGGATTGGAAATATAAAATGGGACACCCACCTCTATTTTTCGCTTACCCAAGAATTTACAAGGGGTGCCCTCAGTCCTCCTACACCTGGATGGACGATATATGTGCTTGACCGTTGTTTTGCCCAACACCTGTAATTAATAAGGTGCAATCGGTCTATCAGAGTCAATTCTTTGTCTACAGTCATAGTTGTAAGACTTTCTAGAGTCCTCAAAGTTAACTTACCAACCGAATTGGGGGTGGCCGCGTGTCGTAGTCAGTCTTGCGCGTACCAGAAAGGGGGGGGGCCAGTTGAAGACCCAGAGGTGGCAGACACAGCTCACAACCAGACACCGTCAATTACTATAGAGGGACACATTGAATGGGTGTTACCAGGATGCCGTTCTAATGTATGTGATTCGCGGTTTTTCAAAACAAACGTGGTGTTGCCTACCTTTTCGTGTCTTACGCGGCCATCACTCGCTGAGATATTTACTCGGGTAGTAAACTCTTCTAAACAGCACCGGTTAACGCTAGAAAAGAACATAAGTAGTGTTACCTCGGGAAAGGTATGCGTGCATGGTGCCTAATAGATCCTAAGTTCGAATCATAGAGAGACGTACCTGGCCGAGTTGCGCGTCCGCTACTGGGGGGATTCCACAATGTCAGATACAACCGCAGCGTAGTGACGTCATACAGACGTATTTGACGTTCACAAAGGAAGGACATAAAGAAAAGACTAAACCAAAAGTGTGAGCTCGATCGGGTTCTCAATAGTGGCTTTAGTAAAAAACTATCTTTCAGTTCTCAACATGTCATCGATATCCCATCCCTGGTGGATATTAGTGGGACAACCACACACAAGGGGATATCGCCAAAGGGGTTCATGAAAGCCATAAATTTGGTAATGAAAGAAATGTTCACATATTTGGATGTGTCATCTACTATTCAGTACTGCCACCTGTTTGCTAATTTCTTCGTACTCATTGAGGCCCTGTTTAATTGTGTTGAATAAATGTATAAATCGACACTCTCGAAGGCTCAGTACGTGATTGAAATCTCCTCCTCTGGGGTTTGGTGTCACCTTTTCAAGAACGCACCATTTCAGGCTATCTGGTGCGTGTTCAAATTTAGTAAAGTGCTCCACGAGTGGTGCCCCCTGGGTTATACATTTGATGCGGCTGATGTGTTGTAATATACGGCACTTCACCCTTTGGATCGTTTGCCCAATGTACAGAAACCCACATGGGCATGTGGTCGCATAAATAACCCCACTGGAGTTACAGTTACTATGTTCTTTTAACGTGTGCATGTGATTATTATGCTTGAAATGTTTAATTTCTTGGGTTAAAGGGCATGCCTTACAGCTTCCGCATTTCACATGGCCTCTCACTGGGGGGATCCCCATAGGACCGTTTGGCTTGGTGGAGTTGTTGTGGGTAACAAAGCCTTCACAACATAGTCCCTTATATTTTTTGCCTTCTTGAAAGCATGCAAAGGCAAAGGGGCATTCCCGATCTCATCAGATATCATATGCCAATATTGATTAATTATTTTCTTGATCTTATTGCTTTTTGTAGAATAAGTAGTGACACACACTAATCGGTCCTCATTTTTGCTTTTGTTATTTGTCAGTTCCAAGAGATGTTCTCTATGGTTATGCCAGGCACGTTTTCGTGCTTGTTTTAAAAGCCTGATTGGATATCCTCTTTCATGCAGCCGTGCTAGAAGACCTGCTGATTCATTAAAAAGTCCTCCTTTTGGGGGGCGGAGCCAGGCCGGCGGCCAAGATGACCGCCGGGGCTCCCGGCTCCGACGACCTTCTCCCCCGGCTACCTGATCTGGCAGTTGCGGCGGCGCTGCCGACGTTTTGTCGAACGGCGGAATGTTACCTGACCGGCTACCTGACCGGCTAGGAGTTACTCCGGCGGCTCTCCGAGCTCGGAGGGCGGAGAAATGCTCTCTCGGTCGGCGGGGCCTGCGCGGGTCCCGGAGCCGTGAGCACAACAACATCGGTCAGGAGGACCTGAGTGGCACCGGACACCCGCTGGGGCGTTCTATTCTGCCCCGAGAGGAGCCCCTGCTCTCGTTGCGGAGCTCCGTTCCCCCGTGTTGGATGGACCCTCCCTCCTCCCTTGATTGCTGCCTCGCTAATGGAGGACTGTGGCTTCGCTCTTTGTTTTCTTGGCGGAGCTTGACACACATCGGCTGCAGCAGACAGTGTTCGCGTTGTGGGGGTTCGGAGCCAGCTAATGTGTCGTGATTTGGCATCGCTTGGATGCACCGTGCAAAATGCGTGGGACCACCGGATCGACGGCTGGGGCAGCAGTTATATCGTCTGCAACTGAGGAGACGCCCTGATAGTCGACAAGATGGCGGCTTGTGTGAGGGCTCCGGCGGCACTTATGCCGTGGGCCCCGATTCACAGCGTCGTCCCCGCAAAGCCGCTTCCACCGGCACAGATGGCGGTGCTCACCTGGAGAGGAGCAGGGGGATCGGACACCCTCCCCGATGCAATGGCAACACCTTGGGTGGATTTGTGCTTGTGTGGAACTTAGACCCCGACGTTTGTGGAGTTACGAGTGAACGTGATGTTGCCACTTTTTCGGGTGCCTATGGCTCAGTGACTCCCCCCTCAGTCTGTGGTAAGGCCCGGATGGGTGTTTTTGTACATCTTTGTATGTCGCTGGCAAGCGGCAATTGGTATGTGAGGCCTCCCTGATCGCTACGAAAGGTTTCTTCGGAACGGCGCCTGCCTCCTCGGCGCATGGAGTCGTCGGGGATTCCATTGGATGTGAGGCATGGAGTAACTCTTGTGCTGCCTTCTCACCGGAGGTTGACATCGTCATGCTATTCAAACTGCGCTGACTGGCTACTTGTACTGACCTGCACTTTGCATGGCTGATCGGGAGGCTGTCGAGGGCAGCGGACGGCTCTAGGAATGTGTTGTGCCCTAGGACACTGCAAGATCTCCTGCCTTCCCCTGGACAATCATTATTACTGTACTTTCATTACTTTGATTAAATGGCGACGGAAGGTGTGGATTGGGACACAGCATTGTTTTGACCGGGTGTGTCGGGGCTGTGGGGGGATGATCTTTTTTCTGGGCTGCTAAGGGGGAGGGTTACCATCGAGATTGGGTGCCTGGGTGTTCTGGCATGTCGATTGCTACTTTATGTCGGTGAGTGTTCTGAGTATTCTGCAGCGACGCCATTTTAGCTGTGCACTATGCCGGGGAAGGGGGGGCCGGGGGCCAGAACTGGGACCCCCCCACTACGTTTTTTCTTTTCTATATTTCTCTTCTCTGCTATATTTCGGGTTCACATTGGGCGACAGGCACGCTGCTAAGGGGGAGGCCGTAGCCGGAGGCAGGGGTGCAGGGTGGGGGGTTTGCGGGGGGTAATATTGTCTTTCCTTTTTCTGTTTCTAGGGCCTCTTTTTTCTCTTCTGTTTCTTTTGGCTTTCTCTTCACTTCTCCTCCTTTTAGCCTCTGTTAGGAACCATGTAACGGGCTACTTTCCGTATGTTCTGGTGATGCGAATTACAAGGGGGGATGTTTTTATAAAGCTTTGTGTTAAGGCGGACACCTGCTGTATTGGGGGGCGGAATGTATAGCTTATTGTTTATCCTGATAATTGTGTACTGGCGCTATCGTCCTGCCTGCAGTAGTCCTGACCGTGAATATCCTGATTCTTGCTAACCCCTTGCTTTTGTATTATTTGATTGTGCGGCACTAGATCCTGTTTTTCTTTAAAACTTTAAAAGAAACCTCATTAATCCTGGTGCCTATTTGGTACGGACATTATCCTGAGTTACAACGGGGCATTTGGGTGGCGGAATGTTGCTATACTAACTGCTCAATTGATTTGCTTTGACCGCCTTTGATTTATTGGCCGACTGTGATGGTATCGTGCCTGTGATTGTAACTGATTTACTTACAATAAAGGTTTACAAAAAAAATAAATATAAAAGTCCTCCTTTTTAGCGCAGTTCCTACGCAACCTCAGGAATTGCCCAGATGGGAGGTTGTCCCTGAGGTTGCGGGGGTGATGGCTGCTATAGCGGAGCAAGGTATTACGCTCACTGCTTTTACGATACAGACCAGTGTATAATATTCCCAATTCCGTATTGATGGTAATATCAAGGAAATAGATTTTTGACCTATCAGATTCTAGAGTGAATTTGATATCCGTGGAACGTGTGTTTAACCACTCATGGAAGGAAGTAATTTTGTCTGCATTTCCATTCCATATGATTAAGACGTCGTCTATATAGCGAAGCCACAACCCAATATGGTTGAAAAAGGGGTTGATTTCATTGAGGACATGTGCATGTTCGAATGCGTCCATGAAGATTATGGCTAGATTGGGGGCAAAGCTTGCCCCCATCGCCACTCCCTTCGTTTGGATGTAATACTTACCCAGGAAGGTAAAAAAGTTTTTTGTCATTGCCAATGTTAAAAGTTCAATAATGAACTCTGTTGGTACACGGTGGGGTGCAGGGCGCAAATTCAATGCTAGCTCAATCACTGTCAAAGCTTGATTCTGTGGGATATTAGTATACAAAGATTGGCAATGACAAAAAACTTTTTTACCTTCCTGGGTAAGTATTACATCCAAACGAAGGGAGTGGCGATGGGGGCAAGCTTTGCCCCCAATCTAGCCATAATCTTCATGGACGCATTCAAACATGCACATGTCCTCAATGAAATCAACCCCTTTTTCAACCATATTGGGTTGTGGCGTCGCTATATAGACGACGTCTTAATCATATGGAATGGAAATGCAGATGAACTTACTTCCTTCCACGAGTGGTTAAACACACGTTCCACGGATATCAAATTCACTCTAGAATCTGATAGGTCAAAAATCAATTTCCTTGATATTACCATCAATATGGAATTGGGAATATTATACACTGGTCTGTATCGTAAAAGCAGTGAGCGTAATACCTTGCTCCGCTATAGCAGCCATCACCCCCGCAACCTCAGGGACAACCTCCCATTTGGGCAATTCCTGAGGTTGCGTAGGAACTGCGCTAAAAAGGAGGACTTTTTTATTGAATCAGCATGTCTTCTAGCACAGCTGCATGAAAGAGGATATCCAATCAGTCTTTTAAAACAAGCACGAAAACGTGCCTGGCATACCATAGAGAACATCTCTTGGAACTGACAAATAACAAAAGCAAAAATGAGGACCGATTAGTGTGTGTCACTACTTATTCTACAAAAAGCAATAAGATCAAGAAAATAATTAATCAACATTGGCATATGATATCTGATGAGATCAGGAATGCCCCTTTGCCTTTGTATGCTTTCAAGAAGGCAAAAAATATAAGGGACTATGTTGTGAAGGCTTTGTTACCCACAGCAACTCCACCAAGCCAAACGGTCCTATGGGGGATCCCCCCAGTGAGAGGCCATGTGAAATCGGAAGCTGTAAGGCATGCCCTTTAACCCAAGAAATTAAACATTCCAAGCATAATAATCACATGCACACGTTAAAAGAACATAGTAACTGTAACTCCAGTGGGGTATTTATGCGATCACATGCCCATGTGGGTTTCTGTACATTGGGCAAACGATCCAAAGGGTGAAGTGCCGTATATTACAACACATCAGCCGCATCAAATGTAAAACCCAGGAGGCACCACTCGTGGAGCACTTTACTAAATTTGAACACGCACCAGATAGCCTGAAATGGTGCGTTCTTGAAAAGGTGACACCAAACCCCAGAGGAGGAGATTTCAATCATGTACTGAGCCTTCGAGAGTGTCGATTTATACATTTATTCGACACAATTAAACAGGGCCTCAATGAGTACGAAGAAATTAGCAAACAGGTGGCAGTACTGAATAGTAGATGACACATCCAAATATGTGAACATTTCTTTCATTACCAAATTTATGGCTTTCATGAACCCCTTTGGCGATATCCCCTTGTGTGTGGTTGTCCCACTAATATCCACCAGGGATGGGATATCGATGACATGTTGAGAACTGAAAGATAGTTTTTTACTAAAGCCACTATTGAGAACCCGATCGAGCTCACACTTTTGGTTTAGTCTTTTCTTTATGTCCTTCCTTTGTGAACGTCAAATACGTCTGTATGACGTCACTACGCTGCGTTTGTATCTGACATTGTGGAATCCCCCCAGTAGCGGACGCGCAACTCGGCCAGGTACGTCTCTCTATGATTCGAACTTAGGATCTATTAGGCACCATGCATGCATACCTTTCCCGAGGTAACACTACTTATGTTCTTTTCTAGCGTTAACCGGTGCCGTTTAGAACAGTGTTCTACCCGAGTAAATATTTCAGCGAGTGATGGCCGCGTAAGACACGAAAAGGTAGACAACACCACGTTTGTTTTGAAAACCCGCGAATCACATACATTAGAACGGCATCCTGGTAACAAACATTCAATGTGTCCCTCTATAGTAATTGACGGTGTCTGGTTGTAAGCTGTGTCTGCCACCTCTGGGTCTTCAACTGGCCCCCCCCTTTCTGGTACGCGCAAGACTGACTACGACACGCGGCCACCCCCAATTCGGTTGGTAAGTTAACTTTGAGGACTCTAGAAAGTCTTACAACTATGACTGTAGACAAAGAATTGACTCTGATAGACCGATTGCACCTTATTAATTACAGGTGTTGGGCAAAACAACGGTCAAGCACATATATCGTCCATCCAGGTGTAGGAGGACTGAGGGCACCCCTTGTAAATTCTTGGGTAAGCGAAAAATAGAGGTTGGTGTCCCATTTTATATTTCCAATCCCTGCAACTCCCTGAACATTGCCTTGATTTACCCTAGGTTCACAATTTGGAAATCTACGGTATGAAGGTTGTGTCATACACGTCCTGAGGAAGACCGGCAGGTCGAGGTTCCTAGCTACCCCTGAACCCCAAGACGGGTCGAAACGTTGATGCTTCTTCTTTTTATAAGCAAACAGGACCACTATTTATTGAGAAATCTCATTATACATGCTAGTTGAGACTGTATAAATGATAAAAGATTAACAAATAACAGTGGCCTTATTGCATAACCAGCTGGACTTTTTACAGCTTTGTTTTTCAATTTATCTCAAAATCTTATGTCACCTTTTCGTTGAGGCTTACACCCTTTTCTTTAATCACCAATTCTTCTTTTTCTGGCACTCCCCTCTTTAGAAGCAGGTTGCTCCCCCTTTTTACCGTTAGTATTGAAGATGTATAAATGTATATAATTAACTTTGCTGTGATGGAGTAATCTATTAAAAACTCCTTTTTGGAATAAATCCAGTTTTTTCAGGTAGTTGCTTTTTTACTTTGTTAAACAATCTCTACTGATTAATTCTATAGAGTAGATTAATTCAAATACTCATTGAATAATGAAAAATGAACAACTGTGAGCGCATTATTTTTTGATCTAATGAACAATTTCGGTTTGGACTATTGTTTTTTCTGATATTGCTGATTACCCAGGTCCAAGAACCGCTTTGGGTTACTCCATTTTTATAATGGCCACCTTGTGCAGGAATTCCTGCGAGGGTTGTGTGAGAATTGTCTAAATGTTAACTGTTGTGTGTTATATATGACTAATCGTTTTGAATGTCCTTTTCTTAAAAATTGTTCCTCCGTCTATCAAATCGTATGATTTAAAGATTGATTTCTAGTGTGGTGACATACAATAGAGTGTGTTTTTGAATAACATGTCTGAAAAAGAAACACTGTCTTACAGTGAAGATTATATTGACCAGCTACTGAGTAACCAAGGAGCTAGTGGTATTTTGGGAAATGAAACCAGGAGTATTGACATCACATTAAATGAAAAAGTTGCGAAACTAGAGCGTTTAGAGAAAAAACTAATAAGAACGAGACTCCATGGACATACACTAGCAAAATAGCTGAAATCAAATGTGATTCAAGTAGGTTTGAGAGTAAGAAACGAACCCGCGATATTTGTTGACAACCCCAGATTCCAAGAACACTTCAGCTTTGTCTCCAACACGTGTTCGCGACACTGGATGGTGTTGGGGATAGAGACTGCTGTGGTAGAAGCTGAAAGGTTGATAAAAGAAATAGCAGATCTCAAAAAAGAGATCATTGAAGACAAATCCTTAATTAACGCCAAAGAGGCCCTAGAACGTGTGAAAAAGACAATACGTGAATTTGATCTTTATACCCAAGCCACCAAGTTGGATAAGGTAGCTAAAGACATCAAATTTTACGATAAAAAGGTTGTATACCCATACTTACAGGAAGGGTATTACATAAGAGAACAACCAGGGACATACTCTAGCAGGGGGAAACGAGGATACAGGAAATTCACCACCTTTTCAGGATCCTCGTTTGGTAGTAATACAGACAGTGATTCTGAACAAGCAGGCACTAGTACTGATACAACCAATCCAGGCAATAATTACCCAGATCAAACTAATTTTTTAGAACAGGACCAATGGTGGGACCAACGAGGAAGAGGACGTCCCTGGGGGAGGCCCAGGGGTTCATGAACACAGACTTGGAACAGAGGCAGGGGGAGAGGCAGAGGGCAGACACAGTTCCAACAGACATCCCATGGAGAGATACAAACCAGGAGACAACACTACAGATGGTAGTGTACAAACCCGGAAATCCGGTAATCAACCTCTCCGATTATCAATTACATCAAGATGAGCAAAGTGTCTTGGAGAAGGGCCTTTCTTTTGTCCCAACCTCGATGCCTAATTCGTTCAACCTCAAAGTTGAGTTGCACCATTTCTTCAGAAAGATAAGACTTAAACACTTCTTTCAAAAAGTCCCACATAACCCGATTTTCTCTGGAAGTGGCCTGAGGCCTCCGTCTAAGTTCAACCCTCCAGCTCATCAAATGTCATACAAGATTTTGGCATTTGAACAATTGGTATTGAGAGATGTAGAAAAGACATTGTCAGAGAGACAATATGTCAAATATAACACCACTAAGGCGGAACGACTAGCACCGAACACCCTCAAAGATTACACCACTATTGTCATAAAACCGGCCGATAAGGGCGGAGCCATTGTGGTACAAAACTATGACCAGTACACAAAAGAAATACTTGACCAACTAGATGTTAAAGGTAACTATGCTAAACTGAAAGGTGATCCCACAAGTGAGCTAGCTAAGAAAATTAACTCTATAACGACACAAGGACTTGTGTCAGGCTTTATTAACAAACAAGAGTTTGATTATCTTAATAACAAACACCCTAGAATACCGACCATTTATACTTTGCCAAAAATTCATAAAAGAATGCAAGACCCCCCTGGCAGACCCATAATTTCTGGATGTGGCTCTCTGCTCGAGCCATTGTGTAAGTACATTGACACTTTCTTAAAACCTCTCGCAGAGAAGACGGCCACTTATCTCAAGGATACTATGCAAACCATCCTGCTGCTAGATGGTCGGCTACATGATCCTAATAAGAGTCTTTTGGCCACAATGGATATCCAATCTTTGTATACTAATATCCCACAGAATCAAGCTTTGACAGTGATTGAGCTAGCATTGATTTGTGCCCTGCACCCCACCGTGTACCAACAGAGTTCATTAATGAACTTTTAACATTGGCAATGACAAAAAACTTTTTTACCTTCCTGGGTAAGTATTACATCCAAACGAAGGGAGTGGCGATGGGGGCAAGTTTTGCCCCCAATCTAGCCATAATCTTCATGGACGCATTCGAACATGCACATGTCCTCAATGAAATCAACCCCTTTTTCAACCATATTGGGTTGTGGCGTCGCTATATAGATGACCTCTTAATCATATGGAATGGAAATGCAAATGAACTTACTTCCTTCCACGAGTGGTTAAACACACGTTCCACGGATATCAAATTCACTCTAGAATCTGATAGGTCAAAAATCAATTTCCTTGATATTACCATCAATACGGAATTAGGAATATTATACACTGGTCTGTATCGTAAAAGCAGTGAGCGTAATACCTTGCTCCGCTATAGCAGCCATCACCCCCGCAACCTCAGGGACAACCTCCCATTTGGGCAATTCCTGAGGTTACGTAGGAACTGCGCTAAAAAGGAGGACTTTTTTAATGAATCAGCAGGTCTTCTAGCACGGCTGCATGAAAGAGGATATCCAATCAGGCTTTTAAAACAAGCACGAAAACGTGCCTGGCATAACCATAGAGAACATTTCTTGGAACTGACAAATAACAAAAGCAAAAATGAGGACCGATTAGTGTGTGTCACTACTTATTCTACAAAAAGCAATAAGATCCAGAAAATAATTAATCAACATTGGCATATGATATCTGATGAGATCGGGAATGCCCCTTTGCCTTTGCATGCTTTCAAGAAGGCAAAAAATATAAGGGACTATGTTGTGAAGGCTTTGTTACCCACAACAACTCCACCAAGCCAAACGGTCCTATGGGGGATCCCCCCAGTGAGAGGCCAGGTGAAATGCGGAAGCTGTAAGGCATGCCCTTTAACCCAAGAAATTAAACATTTCAAGCATAATAATCACATGCACACGTTAAAAGAACATAGTAACTGTATTTCCAGTGGGGTATTTATGCGATCACATGCCCATGTGGGTTTCTGTACATTGGGCAAACGATCCAAAGGGTGAAGTGCCGTATATTACAACACATCAGCCGCATCAAATGTAAAACCCAGGGGGCACCACTCGTTGAGCACTTTACTAAATTTGAACACGCACCAGATAGCCTGAAATGGTGCGTTCTTGAAAAGGTGACACCAAACCCCAGAGGAGGAGATTTCAATCACGTACTGAGCCTTCAAGAGTGTCGATTTATACATTTATTCGACACAATTAAACAGGGCCTCAATGAGTACGAAGAAATTAGCAAACAGGTGGCAGTACTGAATAGTAGATGACACATCCAAATATGTGAACATTTCTTTCATTACCAAATTTATGGCTTTCATGAACCCCTTTGGCAATATCCCCTTGTGTGTGGTTGTCCCACTAATATCCACCAGGAATGGGATATCAATGGCATGTTGAGAACTGAAAGATAGTTTTTTACTAAAGCCACTATTGAGAACCCGATCGAGCTCACACTTTTGGTTTAGTCTTTTCTTTATGTCCTTCCTTTGTGAACGTCAAATACGTCTGTATGACGTCACTACGCTGCGGTTGTATCTTACATTGTGGAATCCCCCCAGTAGCGGACGCGCAACTCGGCCAGGTACGTCTCTCTATGATTCGAACTTAGGATCTATTAGGCACCATGCACGCATACCTTTCCCGAGGTAACACTACTTATGTTCTTTTCTAGCGTTAACCGGTGCCGTTTAGAACAGTGTACTACCCGAGTAAATATCTCAGCGAGTGATGGCCGCGTAAGACACGAAAAGGTGGGCAACACCACGTTTGTTTTGAAAAACCGCGAATCACATACATTAGAACGGCATCCTGGTAACACACATTCAATGTGTTTCTCTATAGTAATTGACGGTGTCTGGTTGTGAGCTGTGTCTGCCACCTTTGAGTCTTTAACTGCCCCTCCCCCCCCTTCTGGTACGCGCAAGGCTGACTACGACACGCGGCCACCCCCAATTCGGTTGGTAAGTTAACTTTGAGGACTCTAGAAAGTCTTACAACTATGACTGTAGACAAAGAATTGACTCTGATAGACCGATTGCACCTTATTAATTATAGGTGTTGGGCAAAACAAGGGTCAAGCACATATATCGTCCATCCAGGTGTAGGAGGACTGAGGGCACCCCTTGTAAATTCTTGGGTAAGCGAAAAATAGAGGTTGGTGTCCCATTTTATATTTCCAATCCCTGCAACACCCTGAACATTGCCTTGATTTACCCTAGGTTCACAATTTGGAAATCTACGGTATGAAGGTTGTGTCATACACGTCCTGAGGAAGACCCGCAGGTCGAGGTTCCCAGCTACCCCTGAACCCCAAGACGGGTCGAAACGTCGACGCTTCTTCTTTTTATAAGCAAACAGGACCACTATTGAGAAATTTCATTAAACATGCTAGTTGAGACTGTATAAATGATAAAAGATTAACAAATAACAGTGGCCTTATTGCATAACCAGCTGGACTTTTTACAGCTTTGTTTTTCAATTTATCTCAAAATCTTATGTCACCTTTTCGTTGAGGCTTACACCCTTTTCTTTAATCACCAATTCTTCTTTTTCTGGCACTCCCCTCTTTAGAAGCAGGTTGCCCCCCCTTTGTACCGTTAGTATTGAAGATGTTTAAATGTATATAATTAACTTTGCTGTGATGGAGTAATCTATTAAAAACTCCTTTTTGGAATAAATCCAGTTTTTTCAGGTAGTTGCTTTTTTACTTTGTTAATTAATCTCTACTGATTAATTCTATAGAGTAGATTAATTCAAATACTCATTGAATAATGAAAAATGAACAACTGTGAGCGCATTATTTTTTGATCTAATGAACAATTTCGGTTTGGACCATTGTTTTTTCTGATATTGCTGATTAACCAGGTCCAAGAACCGCTTTAGGTTACCCCATTTTTATAATGGCCATAGTTTTGTTAGAGGCCGCAATCCTGACCCAGTCTGTTACTCTGGCAATTACCTAGATGAGAAGTCCAGCTCCTAGTCATTGTTTTGCCAATAACTATATGACTACTGCCACCAGTTGTCTAGTTGGCTGGTGTATTTGCCTAATAAATTGTAGCAAAAAACACAGTTGATGGACAGAATGTAGAACAATGTCATACATTCACCCCAGTACAAGGATCTGGGCCTAAATCCATCGTTTTTTGCACTCCACACCACCCTGGGTTAGACACTGGCTATATGCAAATCAGCTCTGACCCTGTGCCCCATGGGAACAGTCCAGTCCGAACTACCAAGCCATGTCTTTCCCAGACCGGAATCAAGCATCCAAGGACCGGTTTCTGGCTATCAGCCTTCATTCAGCCTGGATAGCTTGACTCCAGTGGTGTGGAGAGCCTGGGACTCACGTCTGAGTATACCCAGCATACTCGGGGTGAAAATTGCAAAAAACACAGTTGATGGACAGAATGTAGAACAATGTCATACATTCACCCTAGTACAAGGATCTAGGCCTAAATCCATCGTTTTTTTGCACTCCACACCACCCTGGGTTAGACACTGGCTATATGCAAATCAGCTCTGACCCTGTGCCCCATGGGAACAGTCCAGTCCGAACTACCAAGCCATGTCTTTTCCAGACCGGAATCAAGCATCCAAGGACCGGTTTCTGGCTATCAGCCTTCATTCAGCCTGGATAGCTTGACTCCAGTGGTGTGGAGAGCCTGGGACTCACGTCTGAGTATACCCAGCACACTCGGGGTGAAAATTGCAAAAAACACAGTTGATGGACAGAATGTAGAACAATGTCATACATTCACCCCAGTACAAGGATCTGGGCCTAAATCCATCGTTTTTTTGCACTCCACACCACCCTGGGTTAGACTCTGGCTATATGCAAATCAGCTCTGACCCTGTGCCCCATGGGAACAGTCCAGTCCGAACTACCAAGCCATGTCTTTCCCAGACCGGAATCAAGCATCCAAGGACCGGTTTCTGGCTATCAGCCTTCATTCAGCCTGGATAGCTTGACTTCTGTGGTTTTTGCAATTTTCACCCCGAGTGGACTGGGTATGCTCAGACGTGAATCCCAGGCTCTCCACATCACTGGAGTCAAGCTATCCAGGCTGAAGAAGGCTGATAGCCAGAAACCGGTTTTTGGATGCTTGATTCCGGTCTAGGAAAGACATGGCTTGGTAGTTCGGGCTGGACTGTTCCCATGAGGCACAGGGTCAAGGCTGATTTGCATATAGCCATTGTCTGACCTAGGGTGGTGTGGAGTGCAAAAAAACGATGGATTTAGGCCCAGATCTTTGTACTGGGGTGAATGTAAGACATTGTTCTACATTCTGTCCATCAACTGTGGTTTTTGCAATTTTACCCAGAGTGGACTGGGTATGCTCAGACGTGAGTCCCAGGCTCTCCACATCACTGGAGTCAAGCTATCCAGGCTGAAGAAGGCTGATAGCCAGAAACCGGTCCTTGGATGCTTGATTCCGGTCTAGGAAAGACATGGCTTGGTAGTTCGGGCTGGACTGCTCCCATGAGGCACAGGGTCAAGGCTGATTTGCATATAGCCATTGTCTGACCTAGGGTGGTGTGGAGTGCAAAAAAACGATGGATTTAGGCCCAGATCTTTGTACTGGGGTGAATGTAAGACATTGTTCTACATTCTGTCCATCAACTGTGGTTTTTGCAATTTTCACCCCGAGTGGACTGGGTATGCTCAGACGTGAGTCCCAGGCTCTCCACATCACTG
Source organism: Lissotriton vulgaris (assembly GCF_964263255.1). Lineage (NCBI taxonomy): Eukaryota > Metazoa > Chordata > Amphibia > Caudata > Salamandridae > Lissotriton > Lissotriton vulgaris. Next base: position 751,118,442 of record NC_141687.1, on the reverse strand, counting down.
GAGTCAAGCTATCCAGGCTGAAGAAGGCTGATAGGCAGAAACCGGTCCTTGGATGCTTGATTCCGGTCTAGGAAAGACATGGCTTGGTAGTTCGGGATGGACTGTTCCCATGAGGCACAGGGTCAAGGCTGATTTGCATATAGGCATTGTCTGACCTAGGGTGGTGTGGAGTGCAAAAAAACGATGGATTTAGCCCCAGATCTTTGTACTGGGGTGAATGTAAGACATTGTTCTACATTCTGTCCATCAACTGTGGTTTTTGCAATTTACACCCCGAGTGGACTGGGTATGCTCAGACGTGAGTCCCAGGCTCTCCACATCACTGGAGTAAAGCTATCCAGGCTGAAGAAGGCTGATAGCCAGAAACCGGTCATTGGATGCTTGATTCCGGTCTAGGAAAGACATGGCTTGTTAGTTCGGGCTGGACTGTTCCCATGAGGCACAGGGTCAAGGCTGATTTGCATATAGCCATTGTCTGACCTAGGGTGGTGTGGAGTGCAAAAAAACAATGGATTTAGGCCCAGATCTTTGTACTGGGGTGAATGTAAGACATTGTTCTACATTCTGTCTATAAACTGTGGTTTTTGCAATTTTCACCCAGAGTGGACTGGGTATGCTCAGACGTGAGTCCCAGGCTCTCCACATCACTGGAGTCAAGCTATCCAGGCTGAAGAAGGCTGATAGCCAGAAACCGGTCCTTGGATGCTTGATTCCGGTCTAGGAAAGACATGGCTTGGTAGTTCGGGCTGGACTGCTCCCATGAGGCACAGGGTCAAGGCTGATTTGCATATAGCCATTGTCTGACCTAGGGTGGTGTGGAGTGCAAAAAAACGATGGATTTAGGCCCAGATCTTTGTACTGGTGTGAATGTAAGACATTGTTCTACATTCTGTCCATCAACTGTGGTTTTTGCAATTTTCACCCCGAGTGGACTGGGTATGCTCAGACGTGAGTCCCAGGCTCTCCACATCACTGGAGTCAAGCTATCCAGGCTGAAGAAGGCTGATAGGCATTAACCGGTCCTTGGATGCTTGATTCCGGTCTAGGAAAGACATGGCTTGGTAGTCCGGGATGGACTGTTCCCATGAGGCACAGGGTCAAGGCTGATTTGCATATAGCCATTGTCTGACCTAGGGTGGTGTGGAGTGCAAAAAAACGATGGAGTTAGCCCCAGATCTTTGTACTGGGGTGAATGTAAGACATTGTTCTACATTCTGTCCATCAACTGTGGTTTTTGCAATTTACACCCCGAGTGGACTGGGTATGCTCAGACGTGAGTCCCAGGCTCTCCACATCACTGGAGTAAAGCTATCCAGGCTGAAGAAGGCTGATAGCCAGAAACCGGTCCTTGGATGCTTGATTCCGGTCTAGGAAAGACATGGCTTGGTAGTTCGGGCTGGACTGTTCCCATGAGGCACAGGGTCAAGGCTGATTTGCATATAGCCATTGTCTGACCTAGGGTGGTGTGGAGTGCAAAAAAACGATGGATTTAGGCCCAGATCTTTGTACTGGGGTGAATGTAAGACATTGTTCTACATTCTGTCTATAAACTGTGGTTTTTGCAATTTTCACCCAGAGTGGACTTGGTATGCTCAGACGTGAGTCCCAGGCTCTCCACATCACTGGAGTCAAGCTATCCAGGCTGAAGAAGGCTGATAGCCAGAAACCAATCCTTAGATGCTTGATTCCGGTCTAGGAAAGACATGGCTTGGTAGTTCGGGCTGGACTGTTCCCATGAGGCACAGGGTCAAGGCTGATTTGCATATAGCCATTGTCTGACCTAGGGTGGTGTGGAGTGCAAAGAAACGATGGATTTAGGCCCAGATCTTTGTACTGGGGAGAATGTGTAGAAGTGTGGCTCAATGGTTAGAGCGGCAGACCTTGATGCAGAGCACTGGCCAGGGACCAGCGTTCGATTCCCGCCTCAGCGGGATCGGGCTTAAATTCCTCTGACCGGATATTCTCGCCTCAGTGCCGAATCTAAGCATGGGCCCCACGCTGCAACTCTGGGCAATAGCTTGCTTAGTCTCCACAACGGCCCCCGATACACAAGGGATGCCTGGTTTCACCATGGGATGCCCAGGAGTGGACACCTCACAAGGAAAAGCCAGGAGGGGTTCCCTTGTGGTAGGAGTACAAGCGCTGGGATGCTTACGGGTTACTGTTCGCGCTATACCAATACAACACATTTACATTTGTAAGACATTGTTCTACATTCTGTCCATCCACTGTGGTTTTTGTAATAAATTGTAGCAACTCCAATCCGGATTTCACAGATTTTTTGTTCCTGACATGTTAGAGGAGAGAATTCAATACTACCAAAGGATCAAAGATAGGCTGTAAGGAGGCAAAATACTTTTTTGAAAGGTTTGTTGGATGTCATGCATTAGTGAGTATTAATCAAGGATGAGAGATGCGAGACAACAACTTTTGATGTCCTATGTTAAACTATTCAAACCTGTAGCTCGTATTGCAAGGTAGGTCAGTTGTGCAATCAAGGAATCTGGAGTGAATGTCGGGATATTTGTAGCAAACTCTACAAGGGGAGCTATGACATAGACAGCTTTTTTCTGGGAAGTAGATTACAAAATATATTGGAATCTGCAGTGTGAGGGGCAGGGGATTTGAAGTTGTACACAAACAGAGCCTTTGGTCTTGTCAAAAAGATATGATGCAATCACAAGGAAATGATGGACGGAAGCTGAAACTTTTCAGACACTCACCCCCAGTCACAGATCTGAGTTGAATCCATCATCGTTCTTTAGCTCACTTCCACACCCCATTCAGACCCAGCCATATGCAAATCAGTCTTGGCCCTGTGCCTCATGGGAACAGTCAAGCCCGAACTGGAAACAAGCATCTTGGGACCGGTTTTGGGGTAACACCCCTCATCAGCCAGGCTAGCTTAAATCCAGTGGCAAAGTGAGCAAGGGACCCACGTCTGAGCATACACCGACAACTTAGGGCAAAGAAAGCAAACACAAGGAGATGATGGATGGAGTGCTGAAACTTTTCAGACACTCACCCCCAGTCACAGATCTGGGTTGAATCCATCATCGTTCTTTAGCTCACTACGCCACCCCAGTTCTGACCAAGCCATATGCAAATCAGTCTTGACCCTGTGCCTTATCGGAACAGTCCAGCGCGAGCTGCCAAGACAGGTCTTCCCTAAAGATATGAGTGCACCATCTGGTAGTCAAAGAAAATAGATTTTATAAAATACACAGAAGCTCAAATTATTCCTCCATTAACGTTTCCCATGATAGGAGAGACAGACGGAAGGGAAACTGTTTTTGTATAATTAAGATTAGACTTAATACTTAATCATTTTTTTTGCAGTTTGCCTGTTTCATTTTGTTAAATGGAATTCAATTAATGTGTTATTAGTTTTCACAGCAGGACAATATTAAATCAAATTTGGTGTTTTTTGACTGGAGGAAAACAATATTTCTAGGAGTCATATGGAGTTGGGATCACTGACAGAACATCGACTGAAAATATCGAGATGCCAAAATATCGAGGATAAAATATCGACTGACAGAATATCGACTTCCTATCTTCAAACAGGTAAGTACAAAATATCGACTCCAAAATATCGAGTGTAAAAAATATAGAATGTCAAAATATCGATTTTTTTAAATATGTTAAAAGTAACTTAAAAGTAATATAACATTAAATTAAATTAATATAAACATATTGAAAATACTTAAATAAACGTAAAATTAAGAAATAATTAATGTAAATTAAAAAAAAATTTAAATATATATATATCTACATATTATTAACAAAACATATACAATATTTTTACCGTACGATAGCAAGAGGGTTAAATGTACTGTAACAACTCCAGTGAGTGCAAGAGTAGGGTAAGCGTTGGATAGTGTAAGGGTAAAAATTACTATTCCAACTCCAGAGAGTGCAACAGTAGGGAAAGCGTTGGATAGCGTATAGGTTAAAATTACTATTCCCACTCCAGTGAGTGCAACAGTAGGGAAAGCTTTGGATAGCGTAGGGGTAACAATTAATATTCCCACTCCAGAGAGTGCAACAGTAGGGAAAGCGTTGGAAAGCGTAGGGGGTTAAATTACTATTCCAACTCCAGAGAGTGCAACAGTAGGGAAAGCGTTGGATAGCATAGGGGTTAAAATTACTATTCCAACTCCAGTGAGTGCAACAGTAGGGAAAACGTTGGATAGTGTAGGGGTTTAAATTACTATTCCAACTCCAGTGTGTGCAACAGTAGGGTAAGCATTGGATAGCGTAGGGGTAAAAATTACTATTCCAACTCCAGTGAGTGTAACAGTAGAGTAAGCGTTGGATAGCGTAAGGGTAAAAATTACTATTCCAACTCCAGAGAGTGTAACAGTAGGGAAAGCTTTGGATAGCGTAGGGGTTAAAATTACTATTCCAAATCCAGTGAGTGCAACAGTAGGGAAAGCGTTGGATAGCGTAGGGGTAAAAATTACTATTCCAACTCCAGAGAGTGCAACAGTAGTGAAAACGTTGGATAGCGTAGGTGTAAAAATTACTATTACCACTCCAGAGAGTGCAACAGTAGGGAAAGGGTTGGATAGCGTAAGGGTAAAAATTACTATTACCACTCCAGTAATTGCAACAGTAGGGAAAGCGTTGGATGGCGTAAGGGTTTAAATTACTATTCCAACTCCAGTGAGTGTTGTAGTAGGGCTAAGCATTGGATAGCGTAGGGGTAAAATTTACTATTCCAACTCCAGAAAGTGTAACAGTAAAGTAAGCGTTGGATAGCGTAGGGGTACAATGTACTATTTCAACTCCAGAGAGTGTAACAGTAGGGAAAAAGTTGGATAGCGTAGGGTTCAAATTACTATTCCAACTCCAGTGAGTGTAACAGTAGGGTAAGCATTGGATAGCGTAGGGGTAAAATTTACTATTCCAACTCCAAAGAGTGTAACAGTAGGGTAAGAGTTGGATAGCGTAGGGGTAAAATTTACTATTCCAACTCCAGAAAGTGTAACAGTAAAGTAAGCGTTGGATAGCGTAGGGGTACAATGTACTATTCCAACTCCAGAGAGTGTAACAGTAGGGAAAAAGTTGGATAGCGTAGGGTTCAAATTACTATTCCAACTCCAGTGAGTGTAACAGTAGGGTAAGCATTGGATAGCGTAGGGGTAAAATTTACTATTCCAACTCCAAAGAGTGTAACAGTAGGGTAAGAGTTGGATAGCGTAGGGGTAACATTTACTATTCCAACTCCAGAGAGTATAACAGTAGGGAAAGCGTTGGATAGCGTAGGTGTTCAAATTACTATTCCAACTCCAGTGAGTGCAACAGTAGGTAAAGTAAATACTTCTCATATAAATATAAATAACATAAATAGTAAAATCTATTACAAAATAATTTAAATATTTTAGAATTGTGTAAAATATATTAAATAATCTATTAAATTGAGAAATAATATTTATTTAATAATATAAATTACCTACTAATACTAATGATTTACCTATTAACAATCAATTAATTTAAAATTAAATTTTTTTTTACAAATTAAACTTAATATATTTAATTAAACAATGTAATTACTTACAATTAAATTACTTCCAAAACTATTCCTCTATAAACACACAACCCACTACAGAAATTAAATGAATTAAATTAACATATTTATTAATTAATCATTTAAATGTATTTACCAATTAGATTGTAATTAATTACTAATTAATATTTAATTAACTATTAATTCTAAGTAAAAACCAATAAACTAAATAAAATATTTAATTAATTATTATTAAATTACTTCCCACCCTAATCCCCTATAAACCCACAACCCACTACAGAAAATAAATTACTAAAATCAAAATATTTATCAATTAATCAATTATAATTAATTATAAATTATATTTTAATTAATTACCAATTAATAATTAATTAACAATACATTTTTAATAAATACAAATACATTTAATAACATATTTAATTAATTAATATTAAATTACTTCCCACCCTAATCCCCTATAAACCCCCAACCCACTACAGAAAATAAATTACTAACAATAAAATATTTATCAATTAATCAATTATAATTAATTACCAATTAAATGTTAATTAATTACCAATTAATAATTAATTAACAATTATTTTTAAATAAATACCAATTAATTAAATAACATATTTAATTAATTATAATTAAATTACTTCCCACCCTATTCCCCTATAAACCCACAACCCGCTACAGAAAATAAAAGACTAAAAATAAAATATTTATCAATTAATCAATTAAAATTAATTACCAATTATATTTTAATTAATTACCAATTAATCATTATTTAACAATTAATTTTAAATAAATACCAATTATTTAAATAACATATTTAATTAATTATGCTTAAATTACTTCCCACCCTATTCCCCTATAAACCCACAACCCGCTACAGAATTATATTAGCAAAAATTAAACATTAATATTAACTTACTTTAAAATCGATGTTTTTGTTGTCAATATTCTGTATAGTCGATATTATGTCCATTCTATATTTTTGAATCGATATTATTGCTATTCTAGTCGATATTACATTTTTCTAGTCGATATTTTTGCAGTCTATATTATGTCTATTCGAAATTAAAAACTCAATATTATGCCTAGTCGAAATAAAAAACTCGATCTTATGTCTACTTACCATGGAGTTGAAAGGAGGAAAGAAAATGATTTACTTTTAATTAATTGAAGCACCTCTAGTTTTTTCGAAGCCAGCATTAAAGAGTCTGCATTCTGGAAGAGATGGAACACTGTTCAAAATGTTCTGTTGGCATGGTAATGCGCTGCACGTGGAAGTGTGCATTAAAAGAAATTCACATGAGAGACCAACAGAGGCAGCATTCCAGCAAACCAATATGACGACTCCACCTTGTAGGCCAGCACAGGTTATTCTGTTAAGTGCTCACCTTGGTCGTTTTGGACTATGGCTTAAGCCCTGGATTATAGTAAAACAACAATGGCTCCAGTGGATAGATATGGAACACATATAATAAGTATTTATGCACAATGGCAATATGGGTGTTTAAGGTGGACGTCAAATAAAAAAGCTGCATACTCACTTGGGCCAAGATGCACGAAGCTAAAAACCGCTCGCAAAGGGGCAGATTCTCAGAATCTGCCCCTTGTGTGTGTGCACAACATATGTGCACAGATCAGTTTCAGGGGTGCAACAGGGTGTCCTTTGGACACCCCTGCACCTTTGAAATCGCATTCTCATTTTGCGATTTGCTAATTGCGATTCGCAAATTGAGAGTGTCTTCCATTCATTCCTATGGGCCTCTAGGCCCATTGAAATGAATGGGGAGGTATTCCTTAATTGCGACTCGGAATTTGCGAATCGCAATTAAGTAATTTTAAGAAATCACTATTTTTACAGTGATTTCTTCTTGCATAGCATTTTGCTATTCCTTATTAGCGATTCCTTATTTTCCGCTAATAAGGAATCGCAAAATGGATGCTTGATGCATCTGGGGGTTAGTCAGTTGTTAAGATATTTCCATATTTTATACACACTTAGAAAGTGCGGATTAACAATACATAGTATACAAAACATATACATACACAATATATCAAGTGAAAATGTGTCCCAAATGAATATTTATAAAGAACCTATACTTCTATCGAGTAAGATAAATAACATAAAAAACAGTTTCGGTTTGTATAAGATTTTTTTTGGAAAGAGACGACCAAAATGCAATGTTTATAATAAATGTACAATAGTTAGAAGCATGGGCAAATATTATGCGTGGTCTGTCTCTTTTTAACTGTCGACGACGTTTCAACCCTTGGTGGATGTCGGGTCTCTTCAGGACGTGTCAATGTGGGGACACCTATGGAGTATAATGTATGGAGATAGTAAGCTAGTGGACGAACTTTAAAATAGTTATAGGTATGAAAGTCATATTGATTACGATCTGCTAGGGAAACTGAGAATACCTGAAGTGGGTTTGCACTGCTGGGTAATAAGTAGTTGGTAGAGGTGGCACCGTGTGGTGGAAGTGAATACAAAAAACTCACAGGGTTCCATGCCGGGAGCTGTGGAAACGTAATAGAATGAGAACTGCATGAGACTCAAAGCCCAGGATCATGCACATCTATTCCCCAGAGATGACCCTGCTTCATACCTCTGCCCTTTCACCTACCAGAAACAAAGGCATAAAGACCATACTAACACAGGCAGGGATATGGAAAGTCAGCCAATTATATATTGATAATGAATGTATAACCCTAGAGCTATTTAGGGGAAAAGAGACCAAGCCCCTCATAGACCTATTTGAACACTAGAGGTTAAGGCATGCAGTTAGGGCACATTGGCTGCCATTTCCAGGAGTACCAGTAGAATTTTACTCTCTCACACAAATAATTAAAGACCCAAATGGGAGAGGCTGGATGTCTAGATTATAGAAGGTAGTCTATAGAATCCTTGGAAGTCTCGGCTAACACTGTTATAACAAGATGGGACGCAGACTCCGGTAAACTAATAATTCAAGAAAAGTGAAAATATTGTGCCCAAACCAAACTGGTCTCCAATAACTGTAGATGTAAACTAAGACATTACAAATGTTGAACACAAAGTACTTCTCTCCTAGTTGCACACATAAAAGAGACCCTTGTAACCCGACTCCCACATGTGAGAAATAGAAAGCCTGCAGGTTCTGATTTGATCAATTAGCATGGCAATGTCCAGGGGCGGCTAAAATAGTAGGTCATCTAAATGAATGCACCCTCAGATTAATGTTGCTAGGATTTATTAAGCAAATACCCCAGCCAACTAGACAACTGGTGGCAGTAATGGAGTTATCGGCAAAACAATGACCTAGATGAGAGGTCCAGCTCCTAAAGTATCAGACTGGTTGAGGGATGCAGCTTCTAGCAAAACTATGGCAACAGACTTTGCAACATCTATTGGCCATACCCTGTGACATATCTTGTCTTGAAGTGTCCTATAAATAGCTTAATACTATCCTTTAAGACTAAAATGATATTGGGGCTGGTTTCTGCCTAGCTACGACCGAGGGTATTTTAAGAAGACGGTTAAGCTTCACTTTCTGTTCTTAAGGAAGGGATATATCTGTTACAAACCTGTGTATTTTTTCTTCCAACTTTGCCATATTTGATGTGGGTGGGAGAATGTAACTTGTAAAATTTGCTTTAATGTAATACATGTATATTGTTATATTGCTACTACTAAAACTAGTAAAGTTTGTAAATTCAATGCTTGACCTACTCTTTAACCTTCATGACAAATGGAATATCCAGTTGCATGACAAGGCTGCTAGAAATGTGAAATACCCAAACAACCCCAATAGATGACACCCTAAATCCCCCTATTTAAAATATTCTCAAGAAATATGCATTACATAAACAGAAGTCACTGTACAGCATGAAACTAGAAACAAATTATATCCTATAAAATAACTAAACAAACATCTACACCCTGACTGAAAAAAGAGGTTCAGTGCCCTAAAACTAGTAACACGTGCTGTGTAGTAAGAATGGTAAATTACTCATAAAATAACACATATCCCTCCATCTTAAAATGTTCTTTCTGTAAATCCAACCAAGATAAAATACGAGTAGGAATAAGTACTTGTATGACATTGCGCACACTGATGAGAAACGCAGTGGAATATTCTAAAGGAGGTTAAGACCACAGTCATGTAGTCACCAGTTTCTAAGAGCTGTCGTTTTTTATACTCAAATCTGTTGCAAAATACACTGTGCAGTCCTCTGTTGCTAAGTGGCCCCTTGTCGTGGATAGCTCGTAACAAGAAACGGCCTAATTGTTTCAGTGTACAATTTCACCCTTTCTATTATAAATATGACAATAAGTACTTTTGTCTATGCCAGTCCAACATTTTAAACAGTAGCTCTTTCATCTTCAAAGTCACGCATGATACAGGGCCACACTGATCTTTTGTTCAACCAAATCAAAAGGTAAAATGTTTGTCTTGTCAGTATCACATAAACCCTTTATGGTGATCATTGTTCAAATATTTCTCATTTGCTTAAAAAATAAACAGTTATAAACCACTGGGAAGCAATTTTAATATAGAAACTGATGCATGAGAGTTTATGGCCGAACACGATCAATACATTTACCTTGGCTGACTTCATGTCTGTATGGTAAGGTTTAAAGTGTACTGCCTCAAATGATGAAAAAGTAAACAAACCAACAGATTAGGAGGGCTGACCCAAAGCTCCTCTCTGTATGTATGTTAATCTGACAGGCATCATCATCTTCATCAAATCACTTTATTCGGTTTTTGCATAAAAAGTCCAAAAACAGTGTGAGAAGTTGGCCCGATATGCAACGTTCGCTATTCTAGCGACCGCTATGTATCGTTCCAACGACCCTTATGGTGTTTGGTTGTAAGTCAACCTATAGACCAGCTATCCTAGTAGCGTGGATACGAGCAGTCTAAGGCTAAAGACTCGAGAGGGCGCGTTAAGCCAGCTGTTTACCACACATGTACCCCTTGAACACCCAGTGAAAGGACACCACACAAGTGTTATGAAAATAAACAGTATATTTATTAAGAATCACAACAGCCCTGTACTCTTTATGAGGACAGGGTACTAAGCACAACCAAATCTCTTTAGCAAATACTTCAAGTGCACAGTTTAAAGACAAGTGTCCGAGGACACGGAAAGATTAAGGCAAGTCGGAAGCGAGGGACTCGGGACCCTAGAGTAAGGAGGCTATGCAGGCACCGAAATGCCGAGTTACCTAGCCACGAGGGCTGCGGCTGCACAAGTCTTACAGGCGTCGGGGTCTTCGCTGACGAGCCGGGAGCCGGAAGAAAAGGAGTTGCTGGCCGGCGACCAGTGATGAATAGTTCGTAGCAATTGATGAAAACCTGAAAGCAGAGGGGACCAAGTTCGTACTACTAGCCAGTAGTCAGAGGGTACCAGGAAGGCACCAGTTGGCCGTCACCTCGACCAGGTGAGTGGGCGACGCTAGGCTCTGCAGTCTCTCGGACCAGGAGGCGTTGTCGGCGACCACGGTGGAGGTGCGAGCTGTCCCACGACGGATGTCGCTGTCGGCGTCTTGGGTGGACCAGGAGGGTCCGGGGTGCTTCTCAAAAGGTGGAGCAGGGGCCAGTCTGGAGCAACCAGACCGGCAGTGTTGATTCTTGGTCGTCGTCACAGAAGGGCACGAGCCAGCGGCAAGTGACCAGACAACGTGCTGAGCAGTGAGCAGAAGGGCCCCACGCAGATCGTGGAGATGCTGGGAGACTGCACTTCGGTGCTGGAGCGGCTCAGGGTCGGGGCTTCTCGGACCCCAGAGCACTCACCAGAGAGTTACCTCGATGGTCGTGCTGGTTAAGAGCGTGCAGGTTCTGATGATGGCCGGTCCCTCGAGGTCTCGTCGCACCCACAGATCACAGCTGAGCTGATGACGTGGGTAGAGGTCAGAGGTGCCAGGGAAGCCGGTTCTCGTCGAGCTGGGCCGTCGGATTCCTTGAGGAAGGACTTGCAGCAAACCGCAGAGTTCTTAGATGGTGCCCGCTGATGCAGGGTGACTACTCCTTAGTCACAAGGGAGAAATCTTAAGAAGAGTCTTGAAGTCCTTTCGTAGAAAGTATTCTTGATTCAAAGATGATCTAATTTGGAAGGGTCCCCGCTCCGGCCTTTATCCTAAAGAAAGGGGTGGGTACATGACTAGGTCCTGCCCTAAGGGTGGGACCAGGAAGGGGGGTAGTTACACCCCTCTCCCCTGCCGGACTTTCCCCAGGCCAGGGCTGTCGCCCCTGGAACTGGTTCTAACCGGCAGATGCGTAGTGAGCACCGGGGTGCCACTCCGCAGTCACCTTCTCGCAAAAGCCCTACCTACCCAGAATACACAAACCCTGTCTGGGACGGTGCGAACACCGCCCTCGACAGGAAACCCTTTGTCCAAGTGCTCCTCGCTGGAAGGACTCCCAGCCGCAGGAGGTCAGACTTGTGTCTGTGGTGGCAGCATCCATTTTGTGGAGCTGAGGCTTTCGTTAACTTTAACCGGGGTTCACAGTTACGTACATGTCGTGTCCCTCTAGAAGGGCGGAATGCTAACCTCGTCGCCAGAGTCGGTGAGAGGGCAGCATCCCGATTCGTATGACACCTTACTCGACATGTCTTGATAACGCGACACCGAAGTTACCGATATGGTACGCGTTATCATGGAACAGCCATTGGGTCTTGATTCCGCAAGCTGCAACCGGGCTCGGCTCGGGCCAGAGCTTAGTTCACACGAGCCCATGCACTCTGCCTTCAGGATTGTCAAGGCCTGCCATAGGAGTGACTGATAGGGACTCGGGTGTCCATTGTATGGTTAGATATAGAGCTACTACATCTAAAGCAAAGGGTGATTACACGACTTCGCCCCAGCTGTCATGCAGCCAGTTGTGTCAAATTTAGGAGGCCAGCCAGGGGTGGCATAATACATGCTGCAGCCCCTGGCGGCCCTGGGTACACCTACGCCCCGAGTTACAGGGTCTGATAAGGTGGCCCAGTACCAATTGGTAAATGCACCTAGGGTACATCTCGTAATTTAGAAAGAGAACAGCCAGGCTGTGGGTCTGATTGGCAGGCCCACAGCCAGAGAAAGTCGTAAACCAGTGAAACAAAAGCAAAAAATCTGGGTGATCATAGGATTGCAGACCCTACTCTCCTACATGACCCCCCCCCAAACGTCGGAACAACTAACTAACCTTGTCCAGGTAAGTCTTCTTGTTCTAAGTGGAAATATCTGGAGAGCCCATCGGCATTGCCATGATCAGTACCAGGTCTATGTTCCACTGTGAAGTCCATCCCCTGTAGGGAAATGGACCACCTAAGCAGTTTGGGGTTTTCACCCTTCATCTGATTTAGCCACAAGAGGGGCTTATGGTCGGTCTGAATCTTGAAGTGAGTGCCAAACAAGTATGGCCTCAACTTCTTCAGGGCCCAAACCACAGCAAAGGCCTCCCTCTCAATAGCTGACCAATTCTTCTCTCTAGGGGTCAGCCGTCTGCTTATAAAAGCAATGGGCTGGTCTTGACCATCAAAATTCAGTTGAGAAATAACAGCTCCCACACCCAACTCAGAAGCATCTGTTTGGACAATGAATGGTTTGGAGTAGTCCGGACTCTTGAGGATAGGCGCCGTGCACATGGCCTGCTTTAGGTCATCGAATGCTTTTTGACAGCTCGCTGTCCACTGAACCTTTTTTGGCATTTTCTTACTTGTCAGTTCGTTTAATGGTGTCACGATGGAACCATAGTTCCTGACAAACTTCCTGTAGTAACCAGTCAGGCCCAAGAAAGCTCGAACCTGAGTCTGGGTGGTTGGAGGAGCCCAGTCCCTGATTGACTGTATCTTGCTCTCCAGTGGCTGAACCTGACCTCCACCGACAAGGTGGCCCAGGTATACAACCTGTGTCTGCCCTATCTGGCACTTGGTGGCCTTGATAGTGAGACCTGCTGCTTGCAGTGCCTCTAACGTCTTCCGCAGGTGGACCAGGTGATCCTCCCAGGTGGAGCTAAAGACAGCAATATCGTCAAGATATGCCGCACAGAAGTCATCCAGCCCAGTAAGGACATGATTCACCAACCGTTGGAAGGTGGCAGGTGCATTTTTCAGACCAAAGGGCATCACCACGAACTGATAATGCCCACCAGGGGTTGAAAATGCTGTTTTAGGCTTGGCGTCCTCAGCTAACCTGATTTGCCAATACCCAGCTGTCAGGTCAAACGTACTTAAGTAGTTGGCCGAAGCCAGCCTATCAATAAGCTCGTCTGCCCTTGGTATTGGGTGGGCGTCAGTCTTAGTGACCGCATTGAGACCCCTGTAGTCTACGCAGAACCTCATCTCTCTCTTACCACCCTGGGTGTGAGGTTTCGGCACTAGAACTACGGGACTAGCCCACGGGCTATCCGAGGGTTCAATGACTCCCAGCTCCAACATTTTCTGCACTTCACTTTTGATGCAGTCTCTGACGTGATCAGGCTGCCTGTAGATTTTACTCTTTACGGGCAGGCTGTCACCAGTGTCGACCTCATGGGTGCACCAATCAGTCTGACTGGGTGTCAGAGAAAACAGATGTCGGAACGACTGAAGAACCTGTTTACAGTCGCTCTGCTGATGGTCGGAGAGGCTGCCGCAAAAGACAACACCATCTACCGAGCCATCGTCAGGATTCTGAGAGAGCAGGTCGGGGAGAGGGTCACTCTCCTCCTCCTGTCCCTCATCTATGGCCATGAGCAAACTCATGTCCTTCCTGTCGACATATGCTTTTAGCCTGTTGACATGAAGCACCCTGTGGGGGCTCCGGGGAGTTCCCAGGTCGACCAGGTAGGTGACCTCTCCCTTTTTCTCCAGGATGGTGTGGGGCCCGGACCATTTGTCCTTGAGTGCTGCTGGGGCCACTGGCTCCAACACCCACACCTTCTGTCCGGGCTGGTAAACAGTCAAGACAGCCTTTTGGTCATGCCAAGCTTTTTGGAGTTCTTGGCTGGCCTTAAGGTTTTCGGATGCCTTTTCCATGTATTCAGCCATCCGCGAGCGGAGACCGAGCACATAGTCCACTATGTTGGTTGCCGGCTTTTTGAGAGGTCTCTCCCATCCTTCCTTCACCAAACACAGGGGTCCTCTTACAGGATGCCCGTACAAAAGTTCAAAAGGGCTGTAGCCAACCCCCTTCTGTGGGACTTCTCTGTAGGCGAACAAGAGGCAGGGGATCAGGACGTCCCATCTACGCCGAAGCTTTTCCGGTAGTCCATGAATCATCCCTTTTAGGGTCCTGTTGAATCTCTCAACAAGCCCATTGCATTGTGGGTGATAGGGTGTAGTGAACTTGTAGTTGACACCACATTCCTTCCACATAGCAGTTAAGTAGCTCGACATAAAGTTTGCACCTCTGTCGGAGACGACCTCCTTAGGGAAGCCCACTCTGGAGAACACTCCAACTAGGGCTCTTGCCACAACAGGTGCTGTAGTGGTCCTAAGGGGAATAGCTTCAGGATACCTGGTGGCATGATCCACTACCACCAGTATAAACTTGTGCCCTGATGCTGTCGGTGGTTCCATGGGACCGACGATGTCGATCCCCACCCGTTCATAGGGCACCCCCACCACAGGCATTGGTATAAGGGGGGCCTTTGTCGTGCCACCTGACTTACCACTGGCTTGGCAAGTGACACAGGAGCGGCAAAACTCCTTGGTATCTTCGTTCATGTGAGGCCAGTGAAAGTGTGAGACAAGCCTGTCCCACGTTTTCGTCTGGCCTAAGTGACCTGCTAAGGGAATCTCGTGGGCCAAGGTAAGTAGGAAACCACGCTGAGACAAGGGGACGACCAGCCTCCTGGTCATGCCAGGCTTGGGGTCTCTCGCCTCAGTGTACAGGAGTCCATCTTCCCAGTATACCTTGTGGGTACCTGTGGCGTTCCCAGCAGCCTCAGCAGCAGCCTGCTGTCTGAGGGGTTCAAGAGAAGGGCAGTCTAATTGGTCCTTCCCCAGATCTTCCCTTGAGGGTCCCCCTGAGCCCAAGAATTCAACTTGATCAAGTTCGAACTCTCTCGGCTCAGTTTCCCTCAATTCCTGTAGGTCAGCCTCCTCTGAGACTTGATCCTTGACCTGGGGCAAGGGGGAAGGCGCAGCCTTAACCCTACTGCTCTTTTTCTTGGGAGGTGTCTGGTCCGTTGTTCCAGGATCCAGCACCTGTTCAGTGGGGCATTTCCTGACCTGTGACCTAGTCACAGCGAACACATGTGCTGGCAAACCTAACATTTCCATGTGAGTCCGGTGCTCCACTTCTGACCATTGTGACGACTCCAAATCATTGCCCAACAAACAATCCACTGGGAGGTCTGGACTAACTACAACCTTCTTTTGGCCAGTTACCCCTCCCCAGGAGAAAGCTACAATTGCCATACTGTGATTGGTAGTGACATTGCTTGCATTGGTCACCAGGAATTCTGTACCTGGCATGATCTGTCCAGGGTCCACGAAGTTAGGCGTCACCATGGTGACGCTGGCACAAGTGTCCCTATAGGCCTGAGCCATCTTTCCATTGATAAAAGGCGTCTGTCGGTATTTGCCCAACGTATTGGGGCTTACGTCAGGGGACACGTCTACGTCCCCTGTACTGACAAGGACAGCCTGAGTGAGTGTGCCAACTAAGTTGTCACGCCCCTCAGAACCCAGGGTTAACCCTACTAAACCCTTGGGAGGCGCACTACCACTGCTGACTGTACTAGGGGGCACAGGTGCCTTAGGGGCTGCAGTGGCAGGAGTCTGCCCTCCTCCTTTCTTGGTGCACTCACTAAACCAGTGAGATTTACTCTTACAGTACTGGCACCATCGTTTGGATTGGCCTTCTTTCTTCTTTTGGGGAGCCTGACCCCCACCCTCTTTGGGTTGTTGGGGACCTGTCGAAGACTTCTGGTCATTTTGTTCCCCCTTAGAATCTTTACCCTTCTGGTCTGCTTTCTTCTGACCACCTTGATTCTGGCCCTGGTTCTGTTTAACTCTCGTACGAACCCATTTGTCTGCCTTCTGCCCCAATTCTTGAGGAGAGGTCAGATCCGAGTCGACAAGATGCTGATGCAACAACTGGTTCTGACAATTGTTTAAAATTTGTTCTCTCATCATCAAATTATACAATCCTTTGTAATCAGTAACCTTACTGCCCAGCAACCAGCCCTCAAAAGCCTTAGTGGCACAATCGACGAAATCAGACCAATCTTGAGACTGCGTTTTCTGGGTATCCCTGAACAGCACCCTGTACTGCTCAGTGGTTAGGCCGAACCCTTCAACGAGTGTATTCTTCAAGACTTGGTAATTGTTAGCGTCCTCTACCCTTGTGGTGAGGAGCTTGTCTCTTCCTTTACCTTCAAAGGAGAGCCACAAGATAGCTGCCCACTGACTCTGGGGAACGCCTTGCACAGTGCAGGCCCTCTCCAAAGCAGTAATCCATTTGTGGATGTCGTCCCCTTGTTTAAAGGGGGGCACTATCTTCCCAAGGTGTTTCGTATCGAAACTCTTTTCCCTATGACTAGGTACATTGCTGCCACCAGTGGGGACTGCCCCACTTAACTGTTGCTCTCTAGCGAAAGCAAGCTTTTCCTTGGCCAGGGCAAGTTCTTCCCTTTCGATCCGCAGATTAGCTGCCCTTTCCTTCGCTTCGTACACTCTCCTCTGAGGGGACGTCATCCCTCTTTGAGAAGAGTTGTGAGAGCCGTTGGTATGAAGGGATCTGCCAGAGCCTCTTGATAGAGATCTGGCTCGTCCATTCCCCATGTTAAGCTGACCTGATAGTGGCCCCAGGGGTCCCCCAGTACCGCTATCATGTTTGCTTAAGTTGGACCTGCTTAGTCTGACGACTTCTACCTGTCCCTTATCTGCCTCGTCCCCAGAGAGATCCTCATCCTCATCCTCCTCCACATCCTCGTTCTCGGTTGCGAGGTGAATGAGGTCAGGATCGTCCCGGGTTCCCTCGAGGGGAGGCATTTCTCCTTCTGGATTAGAAGGGCTAAGAAGCTTCTCAGCCTTTCTGGCATCATAAGTCTCTAGGAGACCAATCAGAAAGGAGGTGGTGGGGTTAGCCCCTTGCTTAATTTTCCTAGAGGTACATACTTGTCGTAACTCATGGAAGTTAAGCGCAGTATATCTTGACGGGATGACCTGTGGAGGGTCAACTGACACCAGGGGAGACTCGATGTTTCCTCCTGTGACCGACATACTGCTTCTAGTGTGGTGTAAGTGATGCACCTACCTACACTATGTGTTTACCTACTTTTTCCCTTGCTAAGAGTTGTAGCCAAGGTGTGCTAAGCCTTGAGGAGCTACAACAGCTGGTTCAGTAGAACTCAGAGTATTCTAAGCTTTAGTTATATGTACTAACAGTACTTGTGCGATCTTTCAACAAGATATTCTTAGGATACGTGTGGTAAAACAACAGCAAGCTCAAATCCCAACCGCTGCTCACCAATGTGAGAAGTTGGCCCGATATGCAACGTTCGCTATTCTAGCGACCGCTATGTATCGTTCCAACGACCCTTATGGTGTTTGGTTGTAAGTCAACCTATAGACCAGCTATCCTAGTAGCGTGGATACGAGCAGTCTAAGGCTAAAGACTCGAGAGGGCGCGTTAAGCCAGCTGTTTACCACACATGTACCCCTTGAACACCCAGTGAAAGGACACCACACAAGTGTTATGAAAATAAACAGTATATTTATTAAGAATCACAACAGCCCTGTACTCTTTATGAGGACAGGGTACTAAGCACAACCAAATCTCTTTAGCAAATACTTCAAGTGCACAGTTTAAAGACAAGTGTCCGAGGACACGGAAAGATTAAGGCAAGTCGGAAGCGAGGGACTCGGGACCCTAGAGTAAGGAGGCTATGCAGGCACCGAAATGCCGAGTTACCTAGCCACGAGGGCTGCGGCTGCACAAGTCTTACAGGCGTCGGGGTCTTCGCTGACGAGCCGGGAGCCGGAAGAAAAGGAGTTGCTGGCCGGCGACCAGTGATGAATAGTTCGTAGCAATTGATGAAAACCTGAAAGCAGAGGGGACCAAGTTCGTACTACTAGCCAGTAGTCAGAGGGTACCAGGAAGGCACCAGTTGGCCGTCACCTCGACCAGGTGAGTGGGCGACGCTAGGCTCTGCAGTCTCTCGGACCAGGAGGCGTTGTCGGCGACCACGGTGGAGGTGCGAGCTGTCCCACGACGGATGTCGCTGTCGGCGTCTTGGGTGGACCAGGAGGGTCCGGGGTGCTTCTCAAAAGGTGGAGCAGGGGCCAGTCTGGAGCAACCAGACCGGCAGTGTTGATTCTTGGTCGTCGTCACAGAAGGGCACGAGCCAGCGGCAAGTGACCAGACAACGTGCTGAGCAGTGAGCAGAAGGGCCCCACGCAGATCGTGGAGATGCTGGGAGACTGCACTTCGGTGCTGGAGCGGCTCAGGGTCGGGGCTTCTCGGACCCCAGAGCACTCACCAGAGAGTTACCTCGATGGTCGTGCTGGTTAAGAGCGTGCAGGTTCTGATGATGGCCGGTCCCTCGAGGTCTCGTCGCACCCACAGATCACAGCTGAGCTGATGACGTGGGTAGAGGTCAGAGGTGCCAGGGAAGCCGGTTCTCGTCGAGCTGGGCCGTCGGATTCCTTGAGGAAGGACTTGCAGCAAACCGCAGAGTTCTTAGATGGTGCCCGCTGATGCAGGGTGACTACTCCTTAGTCACAAGGGAGAAATCTTAAGAAGAGTCTTGAAGTCCTTTCGTAGAAAGTATTCTTGATTCAAAGATGATCTAATTTGGAAGGGTCCCCGCTCCGGCCTTTATCCTAAAGAAAGGGGTGGGTACATGACTAGGTCCTGCCCTAAGGGTGGGACCAGGAAGGGGGGTAGTTACACCCCTCTCCCCTGCCGGACTTTCCCCAGGCCAGGGCTGTCGCCCCTGGAACTGGTTCTAACCGGCAGATGCGTAGTGAGCACCGGGGTGCCACTCCGCAGTCACCTTCTCGCAAAAGCCCTACCTACCCAGAATACACAAACCCTGTCTGGGACGGTGCGAACACCGCCCTCGACAGGAAACCCTTTGTCCAAGTGCTCCTCGCTGGAAGGACTCCCAGCCGCAGGAGGTCAGACTTGTGTCTGTGGTGGCAGCATCCATTTTGTGGAGCTGAGGCTTTCGTTAACTTTAACCGGGGTTCACAGTTACGTACATGTCGTGTCCCTCTAGAAGGGCGGAATGCTAACCTCGTCGCCAGAGTCGGTGAGAGGGCAGCATCCCGATTCGTATGACACCTTACTCGACATGTCTTGATAACGCGACACCGAAGTTACCGATATGGTACGCGTTATCATGGAACAGCCATTGGGTCTTGATTCCGCAAGCTGCAACCGGGCTCGGCTCGGGCCAGAGCTTAGTTCACACGAGCCCATGCACTCTGCCTTCAGGATTGTCAAGGCCTGCCATAGGAGTGACTGATAGGGACTCGGGTGTCCATTGTATGGTTAGATATAGAGCTACTACATCTAAAGCAAAGGGTGATTACACGACTTCGCCCCAGCTGTCATGCAGCCAGTTGTGTCAAATTTAGGAGGCCAGCCAGGGGTGGCATAATACATGCTGCAGCCCCTGGCGGCCCTGGGTACACCTACGCCCCGAGTTACAGGGTCTGATAAGGTGGCCCAGTACCAATTGGTAAATGCACCTAGGGTACATCTCGTAATTTAGAAAGAGAACAGCCAGGCTGTGGGTCTGATTGGCAGGCCCACAGCCAGAGAAAGTCGTAAACCAGTGAAACAAAAGCAAAAAATCTGGGTGATCATAGGATTGCAGACCCTACTCTCCTACAAACAGTATATACTGAAAAGTCTATCGTTAAAAAGTCTACCAAAATACATCAAACGCAGGCCAAAAAATACTGATAAAAATTAGTGTATATTATATGTAAAAAATTCAAAAATGTAATTCAATACAACAACAAACCGGGCACAAGAAACAATATTACCAGGATCACTTCTCAGCTATCCCTTATATGAATATGACAATTAATCATAACAGGCACGAAGCCTTACTAGACTTTTAAAAGTTAAGAACATAAAAAACAGTATTGCCTGACAACATTTGCAAAAAGGTAAGAGCAGGATGAACCTGCCTGAACTGAAAAATGGGGATAATGAAAGTCTTCCGGGGTAACTCATAGTAACTACAATACATGATAAAGTAGAGCATGTCCTGTGGAAACTTGACATTGCAGTCACAGGCCATTAAGCTCTGACCCCTTTTACACCCACATGGCTGCGCAGGGAGAAGACAAAAGAAACCGATGCGGAATTTGGTCAATAAAAAACAATCATAACCACTTAAATGCCCTAAAACATAGTGGGGCATATTACCAACAACTAGCGATAATTATCGCTATGTTGGTTTAGCGGCGATATTTTTATCGCTGAGCTGCGGCGATTTTTATCACTTAGGAACCTTGCTATTATCAAGGTTTATCTCCTAAGCGATAAAAATCGGCAGAAATGCGTGAATATCGCTGAAAAGTCCGCGATATTCATGCATTACCGAGCTAATGCTCTTAGCCATGTTATCCACCTACCATTGGATAACATGGCTAGGAACTGTTCAGGGCAGATGTTAGCTTTTGGAGATATTCGCGCTTAGCGCGAATATCTCCAAAAGTTGGTAATAGGAGATAGCTATGTTACATCTTGGCACACCCACTTTGCATGTTATTAGTGATAAATATCACTGACATGCAAAGCGGGGCCCAAGATGGTCGCTATCTCCTACTAGCTGTCGCTAACTAGTGTTAGCGACAGCTAGGCAATAGGGAGATAATTTTATCTCCGCTTTCTTGGTTTTTAAAGCCAAAAAAGCGGAGATAAACTCCCTGGATAATATGCCCCATTGTTCTGTGGCCTGTACAGTTTTCTGGTTACTAAATCTGAATACGCTAGGCTTCCTTAACTTCCAGTCTTCCCTTTCTGTCACATTTTGCTTCCATCTACCAAAGCATATAATGCAAGAGACAGTTGCTGAAGTGGGCTGACCCACTGCCCCAATAATATGAGTGCCTGAACACATGAGCACATCCACCTAAAGTGCACTTTAGTGCTACGGTTGATGGGCAGATACTTTACTGTGCCAATATCTTTTTCCTTCCAATTGCTTGTCCTGTGTGTTTAATCTGTGTGCTCAGGTTACAGTAATTCAAAGAAAAGCCAGCTACCTTACATTTGCTCCACTAAGAATTATATTTTCCTGGGATGTGCATAAAAACTAAGAAGTGGTATTAAGAAACTCTATTCTATTAAAATGATATCCAATGTTTTTTTTATTTGAAAATTTGATCGCAAGCATATGACCATCACATCTAAGACACAGCATGCTTTCTTTTTTCTTATCCTTTCTTGTGGCACATTGCATGCATTAAAAAAATTACTTTCACACCAACTGTTGCCTTTGTAATACATTTGTATATTGAGTTCCCCGAATTTGTCATCTTTCTGATATAAATCGAATAATATTATTTCACAACTGTTTCAGTGAGAAAAAAGCACTTTCAGTTGTTGCTCCGGCACTGCAAACTCTTGTTCTAGGTTGGAAGAATTGATATTATTCTTTCCCTCGGCCTCCACATGTGTTCCCATTAGGCATGAGCATGTGGCCTGGCATTGGCCTACCAATCTAATCCTAACATAACAAGTTAACCTTCTTATAGGTACCACTTAAACTGTTCTGTACTTGGTAAGTCTTCCTAGCTACCTCTTGGACAGACTACAGGTGGTCCAAAATGCCGCAGCCCGATTGCTTCTCAATCTCCCCAAACGTACCAGTGTCAGGCAGCATCTGCGCAATCTGCACTGGTAACTGGTAAAGGCGAGGGTTACTTTTAAGGCTCTGGTAACTGCCCATGCTGCTCTCATTTATGAAAAGTGACGCATCGCTGCGTGAAAGCAGCGATGCGTCACTTTTCACTGCGCACTCCTAACGACATTCCTGATGCGTCATATTTAATGTATGACGTATCATGTCGCAAGGAGTTACAGATACGTCAGTATTTCTGACGTATCTGTAAGCGCAAAAGTGACGCATTGCTGGAGTGTGTCACAAAAGTGACGCAACTCCAGCAATGCGTCCTTTCACATGGGGAAAGCCCCATGTGAAAGGGCTTGCATCAGTCTTACGCCTGCTGTGAGGCAGGCGCAAGATTTTGACGCAACAGCGTCCTAAAAGTGACGCAGTGAAATCTCATAGATTTCACTGCGTCACTATTACGAGGCTTTTTGCGGGCGAACGCCCCCTCTGCATACATTATACCTGACGCAGGTATAATGTGGCGCAGGGGTTTAAAAAGTGACGCATCTACCTAGATGCGTCACTTTTTAAATATGGCGCAACGAGGCGCATTTTTTACACCGCTGGTGCGTCACAAAAAGTGATGCACCGGCGGCGCAAAACTGACGCAAGGCCTTCATAAATAAGGCCCAATGAGTGTGACCCTGCCTATCTCAGGAAGCACTTTCAGTTCTGCGTCCCTAGTAAGCACCTGCGTTCCTCTAACATGCTAATGGCTACCATTCCCACATTCCTCCTGAAAAGAAAGGGCGGCAGTTCCAGGGCCTACTTGGCCGCTATGGCTCCCTTTTGACCTGTAAAGCCTACAGAACCCTATTCAATTTAGAAAGAAACTTAAAACTCTGCCTTTCAACTGAGAAGTTTTGGTCTCTGCTATTTTCTTTCCTTTCTGTTTCTGGCTCTTGGGCTTGCGTCGGGACACTCTCTTGAGTAGCGGTGCACGCTAAACACTCTGATAACATAACACAACAATGAAGCAAACAAATGAGCATTTATCCTACATCCTTGATGTCACAAAGTGAATCCACCAGATGATATGACTCTTCAGACATGATAAAGCTGCCAAGGTAACTTGGCAGCTTCATTACTGATTGTTAACAATTTGGCTCATCATTACTGCTGGAGCATGATTTAGCCATGTAAGCGTGGTTCGATTTAACAGATGAAATTGCAGCTCTCAATAGAATGCTCAATGAAATACTATTTGCTTACATTCCCATGTGAAAATGTACAATGGTCATGTAGAAACAAATCATTTTACTTCCTGTCCTCACAAAGGAGTGCAGTGAAAGCACTTTTAAGCTGACAATTTTAAAAGTGGCCACTTGGTGGCCCCCCTAAGTATTTTTGGAAAATGTCCTCCAACACATTCCATAGAAATGAGTAGTGTTTGAGGGAACAAGCCTTCGGAGAAAACTCCTCAAGAGTCCAAGTACCGCTCAATTAGTAAGTTAAGGCATGTAACTGTTACTTACAACCAATGGGGGCGTGGCTACGCCAGCAATGGTGTTGGACGTGCTTGAGTAGAGTCTTGCCACAGGCTCCCCTCTCTGACCGCATATCTCCTTAAACAGGTATCCGCCAGGGCTGCCAGCTCCCACAAATGCGCCGGGAGCTGGCCTGGTGCTCCGATAAGGCGAGCAGCTGTAGCGGACAGGAGAGTCTGCGGTGCGCTTCTCCGACTCTGAAGCCGCCCGGCAGGACACTGTCACCGCAGGGGACAACGTCTACGCTGAGCCGGGGATTGACTCCGACCACCAGGCCCTGAAACATTGTGCAGTTCATAACGGGAACGCTTATGCTCCTGTTGCGTCTGGGACTGGCTGACACCAAACTGCTGCTGGCCGGGGGGACTATCAAAGAAGCGGTGCTGTTCCAGTGCGAGTTCTCCTCCCCCGCAATGCTGAGGCATCCTCGCGGGCTCAGTCAGCTTGCCGAATCTTGGTCCAATGCCCCTACTGCCAACAGCTTTGAGGCCGCGCTGTACTGACAGACTGCACTCCTTCCCCTCCCAGAGTAACCCACCCTGTATGACCACTAGAGGAGACGCGGGAAAAGGCAGTGAGTGGAATCATCTGCCAGCATGGAGACGCCGGGGACAAAGTGAATGGGGCGTGCAGTGACAGTAACCTCCAGCAGCACTAGTAGCGGGGAAGAATGGTACAGTGCCATGCAGACAGACCCGACCCGGCCCTGACGACCCCTCTCACATACCGCTTTGCACCCGGTGGGATCCCACCTGCAGGGAGTGAGTCGCAGGTCCGGGAGGCCCAGACAGTGCCTGGGGTGCGATCCGGCTGCAAGGACACCAACAAAGTGGCGCTGCTGCAGCACAATCTTTCCTACCCCCGCAACATAGAGGCGCCACCGCAGGTTTGCACAAGCCATTGAATCCCAGCCAAGTATCCCTGCTGCCGACAGCTCCGGGCCAGTCTGCACTGGTGACTTGCACCACCTCACCCCAACTGTGACCCATCCTGCACGGCCACTGGTGGAGGCGCCGGAGACAGCTGTGAGTGCATATGGCCGTGCAGTGTGGAAGCGCCAGGGATAGTGTGAATGGGACGCCCGGTGGCAGCAAACTCCGACGGCACTCGCAGAGAGAGTGGGCAACACCGTGCTGCAGGGGTAGGCCTGGCCTGGCACTGAAGACCCCTCTGATACCTTGCCCGCATCCAGTGGAATCCTGCCTGCAGGGAGTGGGTCGTGGGACCGGGAAAACCAGGCGGTGTTGGAGGTAGCAACTCTCGCTCACCCGCTCCACCTACCAGACCGGCACTGCCACTCGCATAATAGACCTGTGTGAAGGGCAGCAGTGGTGCCCTACCTGCTGCCAGACCCTTTGCATGGACACCCAGTGGCCAATGAAGCGTGGAAGACGCACGCGGACCGTTGTTGGGTGCACAGCCGCCCCACCACCACAAACTTGAGCTCAGGCAGACAAAATGGCATAAGCGGGAACAGCTGATCCGATGTCAAACAAGTTGGATGCAGTGCTGGCGGTGGTGAAGAAGCTAGGGGAAACAATAAACCAAATCCGCACCTCCCTGTATAGCAAAATAGACAAGGTGGCCACTCTTCTCCATGAGGACCACCCAAAGCTCGCGGACCGAACTACCACTGCCAAAAATGCCATTGCTGACGTCTCCCCACGAGTGACCACAGCGGAGAAGCACATCTAGGGCCTTCTAAAACAAGTAGAGTTCTTGGAAGACAGGGCCGAAGATACTGAAGGCCAGGCTCGGCGAAACATCATCCGCATGGTGGGCCTGCCGGAGGGAACGCAGGGCAAAGACCCGGTGGCTTACACCGAACATTGGCTCCACAAGCTGCTGCCAGGGGAAGCAAGTGCCTGCTAGGCCCCTGGGCTCTAATCCAAGACGGCGTCTAATCTGCCTGTTGAACTACAGAGTCAGAGATGCCGTACTCCAAGAAACCAGGAAGTTAAAAGATGTACAGGTGGACAACCACAAAGTCATGTTTTTCCCGGACTACACACTGCAAGTTGAGAAACAACGATACTCATACATAGCAGTGAAAACAATCTTAAGTACCCCTTGCTGTTTCTGGCGAAGTGAAGGGTGATCTCAAACAGAAAGACTCACTTTTTTAACACCTCAGAGGGGGCGGAGGACTGGCTCGACTCTTATGGCTCCTCGGGCGGCAGGGCTAAGACCACTAGAATGAGAGAGCTGAATCCCACTGTCTCCCCACACCGTCATTGTAGGGTAAAGAAAAAAACACAGCCCTCGACCTCACAGACCCTTGGACCAGTTCCGGAGCTAATACTGAGCGGCCAGCTCCAGGCCCT
Organism: Lissotriton vulgaris; assembly: GCF_964263255.1. Taxonomy (NCBI): domain Eukaryota; kingdom Metazoa; phylum Chordata; class Amphibia; order Caudata; family Salamandridae; genus Lissotriton; species Lissotriton vulgaris. The sequence goes on along the minus strand of NC_141687.1, from coordinate 751,092,284 downwards.
CCAGGCGGTTGCAGCCATCACAGGGACACAAGGTGAAGAGGCTAACTCGACTTCTGACCAGCAAGATCCGGCAAGTGACGACGATCTCTCGGACAGTTTTCTGGCTTCACAAGACTCATGTGAACTACCTCAGGTCACTCCACAGACCTCTAATGACATTGTCTAGACTCCTACTGTTTACATCTCCTGCCAAACACAATGAAGACTAAGACACTATATATGCAATTATCATAGATGTGGGTTCAGATCGCATGCCCCATTTGTTTGCTGTCAATGTCAGCAATGTGTATTTGTGCTAGGGTTCTAGCTCGAAGCGGGAGGCAGGAGTTGTGGTTGCAGACAGATCCCAGTGTTAACAGGCAGGAGCTCCTTCACCTCCCCATAACAGGAACATCATGTTTGACATTTGAGCTGCAGCCCTGACCAGCGCGAGCTTGGCCAGAGGTTGGGGAGCTGCTGGAGACGGACCCCCATTATTTGGCACTTAATATATTACTGGGTGCTGTAGTCCCCCTAGACATTAGTTAAATGTTGCTTCTGCTTCTTGTGCGGACAGTTGCCTGTCGCACACTCGCCCTTTTGGTATTTTTCTTTAAATACAATGTATATGTTTATTATGCCATCATGTACGTACTGAGGTATGGTAGCCAGGGTATTGGTCCAATGGGGGCACAGAATCTGCAACCGTATTCATATACAATGCTTCAATTCTACATGTTCATCGGCCTGACAAGGCCTTGCGCCATAACGATAATCACACACAATGGCACCCATTAAGATAGGCACCTGGAATGTGAGAGGTATACACAGCCCATCGCACAGGTACCTAATTTATTCATATCTAAAAAGACATCACATATAAATAGCTCTCCTCCAAGAGACATACTTGCCCAAACCAGAGGTGACAACTACACAGGAGGTGGAGGGGGCAATTATATACCACAGGCTATTCAGCATACACAAGGGGAGTTTTGATATGGGTGAGGCTGGGTGGTAGACTTTTTCACAGATGAGGAAGGCAGATACGTAATAGTAAAGGGCGCCCTAGACGGAAGAGCGGTGGTTATTGCGTCATGGTACGTGCCTAATTTAGATCAGACTGCCTTTCTTGAAACACTATCTCACAAATAGGCCACATGGCATGATATCCCCATGGTGTTAGGAGGTGACTACAACAGCGTCTTAGACGTTTCATTAGACCGCTCCTTTCCCCCCTGCCTGGCACGGTCACACATACTGCAAAGAAAGCCTTATATATCTGGGCGACACAGTGGCATCTAACAGACGCCGGGAGACGTAGAAACCCGCAAGACAGAATGTATCCTAATTATTTGTGTGCACATGGTTTCCATGTACGCTAAGACCGATTTATGGTATCCAGTGATCTCTTGCCATTTGGTTCTGGGTCGGACTACATGGGGCGGACACACTCAGACAACAACCTGCATGTGCTCGAGCTACAGTGGGAAGGTGATGTGCCGCCGATCCCTGTCTGGCGCCTCCAACCAGACACTTTACTTGACGTGCCATTTTGTGACTTGTTAGCCACTACCGTAGCACAATACGTTGACGAAAATGCAGGAACACAAGCAGGCATACGAGTTCAGCTAGAGAAAGATACTACTATAGAGAGAAAGCTGGCACCCAGTGAGCAAGAGGTGGCTGGGGGAACCCTCAGACACCTTACACGCTACAGGGAGGAGCACGCTCGGTTACTAGAACGGCTCCGATGCCTTAATTATGCAGCACATTTGGCACAAACACATAACCTGGGGGATAAAGCAGGAAAACTGCTAACATGGTTGATCCGTCAAGACAAGATGACGACTCCTGTGGCATCTGTACGCATGGGACAAGGGGTTACAGTATATACACAGCAAGACATACATAGCGAGTTCATGGCACATTATCGGTAATTATAGAAATCCTACTCGCAAACTATCCCAATGGAGCTACAGCTCTATCTTGAGGGGATCACCCTGCCACATCCCACGCTTGATCAGAGAGCAGAATTGAATGACCCTATCCTTCTAGAGGAGGTCTGGGACAGCATATTCTCATTGTCTAAACGAAAGTCACAGGGACCTGATGCTGACAGAATTTTTCAAGGCCTATGTGCACATACTAGCGCCACCGCTGTTAAATGTGTATGAGACTACTATAGACGTCTCCACACTCACTGACACACAAAATGAAGCGCTACTGATCTCTCTCCTCAAACCCGCCAGAAACCCTGTAGCCTTAGGTTCTTATCGTCCACTAGCCCTCCTAAACACTGACTACATGATTTTTGCATCGACCCTGGCTAAGAGCTTAGCACCATTGGTTAACACACTAATGCACCCTGACCAGAATGGTTTCATCCCCGCCAGAAGTACCTCACTTAACATACGCAGGTTCTTCAGGGTGCAGAAGTAAGCATTGCACAGATGGCCACACTCTGGCTGCCTCGTGCTGGATCTGGAGAAGGCCTTCGATTACCTGGAAGGGCCCTATTTGGCTGCAGTATTACACAAATACGAACTAGGGGACCATTACATAAGCATGGTCCAACTGCTTTACCAACGACCTATTGTTAGAGTTAGGACTGGTCGGCTCATTTCGGACCCCATCCAGGTGAGAAGAGGTACGCGTCAGGGATACCCCTTGTCCCCATTACTCTTCTCCTACCTATGGAACCACTAGCGATGCTACTTCGCAGAACTGGAGATATGTGGGGCATACAATTAGGTGATGGGATGCATGCCGTTTCTTTATATACAGGCGATCTGCTACTGTAAGTGCGTGATCTACATGATATTTCCACAACCATAGCGGACACGCTCAGGGACTTTGAGAAAGTGTCTGGAATTCGGGTGAACTGGGCAAAATCAGGAGTCTACCCCTTCAGCGAAAATACGGTGGAGAAGGATGTGCTTATTAAATGGCTCCATTCTCACGTTCCGTTATCTCGACGTCTTCATATATCTATCGCCCGCAGACATACTGGAAGGAAATCTAACCAGAGCGATCTCAGCTGTTAGGGCCCAAGTGCAATTTTGGAGGTCACTCCCATTGACCGCCATGAGCTGCATCACTTTGATAAAGATGATAATCCTAAGAAAATCATTATACTATTTTTTGAACCTCCAGATCTATGTCCCGACTAAAATCTTCCATGAGCTGGAACGGATGCTCCTTGACTTAATCTGGAACAAAGGCTGACCCCGGGTTGCATTGTGGAAACTATACGCCCCCACTAGCCAAGGAGGACTGGCAGTCCCAAACATGGAGTTATACTATTTAGCGGCCCAGTTACAAAGGGTGACGAGGTGGTTAAGTGGCAGGGACTTAGAAGATAAGGCAACCCTGCAACAGCCATCAACACAATCTCGGATTTACAATCTGTTCCACCACATCGCTAAACTTCTACATCCTCCCAGATTGAACTGGTGCATAAATGCTACAAGAGGAGACTACACCTTACCCGTGCAATAACCCCCTGCGCTCCGCTACAGGGGGAGTGCGGGCACCTCCGAAGGGATTCTTACACACTGGCACACAGCGGGCATAGACACTCTGGGAGCCTCTATGCAGACGGCTCCCTGCTCTCTTTTTAGGCACTAGCAGAAGACCATGACTTACTGGCAGGACAATTTCTTTTGCACACTTCTATTACAAGATCTCTATCGGCAGAAGGGGGGTGGGGGGGGGGGGGGGGGGACATGACGACCGAACAGACAACACACCTACTGCTGCAGTGCTTACAGGAAATGGGTGCGGGTTTACACATAGTACACTGATTGGTGGAAGCTCTACTAACACATACGTTAAAGCCCATGCTGAGTCTTCGTACACAATAGGAAACGTATAGAGGGAAACTGTGGACAGAGAAGGATTGGGGCACTGTCCTGGCTAGCTCCTTATCCATACCTAGAAGCTCAAAATTTAAACTCATACAAACATATATAATACAGAGAGCATACCTCTCGCTCGATAACATCAATATTTTGACATTGCCACTTCTGCATGCCCGTGATGTCGGCAGATAGTCGCAAACCTTTTACACATGCTCTGGTCCTGCACCTTCCTTCAAATCTACGGGCACACAGTAACGGTAGCACTCGCAAATTGCACTGACCTGCCCCTAGCACACACGTGGGAGGTCTGAATACTGGGTCTATATGCCTGGTCTAAAAAGAATAAAGTCACTTCCCAGTTTACAGACCTGGGACTGATAGAGGAGAATCGACTATTTACAAAGAGGTGGAAACACAATGCCCCGCTGGAAATAATCAGCTAGGAAAGATCACTTACGGTATGGGTACAGGCAGAAAGCACAACCCTACACAGGGAGGAAACTGCAGGACTCCGCAAGTACCCGATAGTGCAACACTGGGACACCATCCTTACGGCATTCACACACGGGAACAATAATGATGACGGCAGCGCCCCTCTCCCCCCCCAAAGGCAGCTAACACAAACACCAAAGCCCCAAGTCAATGGGCGCACGTCATCTAATATCAAAGCTGTGACCTATAACGAAATACGCTTATGGCCTGAACCCACTGCCGTGAACTTACCCAGATCCCCAACCGATCACCTAGTGCGTCCGGCTCTTAACTGTATAAATGAGCCAAAGTGACTCCCTGGTGTGCTAATATAATATACATGTACAAGGTGTACATATCCAGGCCCAGCTGCAATACGTTCTTGATGGCAGTTTGTTTAGCAAGCTCCTAGTTTAGAGGATTAAAATATATATATCTTATTAGCATATCTTGAAGATGTATTACTTTTATATGGAGGTGATCATTTATGCATAGCCCCCATGTGATAAACTATTGTACAATTGAACGCAACCATGTTCAATGCGATTGTATATCTCGCACACGCTATCATTTATAAACAAAGGAAATAAGTGACACAGAACAAGAAAGAGGTAGTATACAACTGTTCACTTTAATATTACGAATGTAGAGGTGTATACACACATGTTCTGTAAATGTACTTATGCTATGAACCTCAGTGTAAACTGTTTTGAACGACCTCAGAATGTTAAAACCTTCAAAAAATGCAATAAAGTTATTTTTAAAAAAACCTGTTACTTACAACCAAGAAATGTAAACAAAAAGTAAAGGGATTGGTCTAATTGTTCCTTCATTGAAAGATCAAGTGTGTTTTAAAATGTCTATATTCTCCGTCTTCACATTTGATCTAACATTCACTGTCTGTGTTCTTTAGGTCAGTTTGAAAAGTTACTGTTGAAGTATGTCCAAGACTGTCCATATTGTCAAGGTTTTCAATACATTTTTTGTCAATGGGGTAAATCCCATAACACCATGAAACGTCAGCATTGCTTGCACTGCATCCAGCTATCAAATATTTAAAGACAACAATCTCCCCAGGTTTAGGATTACTGGTGAGGCACTGAAATTCTGATGACTGTTCTTCATTTTATATTTCTGGTCCACATCCTGAAAAGTATGAAATGAAAAACATATAACGAACTTAATTTAAATAGGAAATAAACAGTTGAGTACAATATGTAATATGTAGCTGACAATTCAGGCATAGTTGAACATTTAAGTGAGTTAAAATTCTTTCAATGAGTTTCACTTATCCATTCAAATCTATACATACTGGGGGAAACATATGATTCTTGAAGTACAAGTCGTTACTTTCCTGCCAATGTTACTTATTACAGAAACATATAAAATTTTAGAATAAACAGACCAAATATTTTGATTTTAGTTAGTTTTTAATTCTTAAATACAATATCATCATTCTTTATGTTCTTAAAACCTAGCTCCTTACTATCTGCCTAGAACTGGTGTTCCAATCGATTATGGCCTCATCATTTGACTCAAAATTAGGAGACTGCCGGAGCTGGGGGCACAGAGGGCACACTTGTTTCACAATTAATTATTAATCTTTGTCCATTTTTAGAGAGAATTCTATAAAGAAGAGGAGGAAGAGGAGGAAGCTGATGAAAAAGACAAAGCCCGAATACATGGACCTAAATATTATTGTAGTTGCCAAGAGAGCATGGGCCTATCTATCGGAGGTCATATTATCTAGGATCTGTAGCTCTCCACAGGATTTAGGCGCTCTCTGGAAAATTGTCTTCTGCAGCCGTGGTGGGTAGCAGTTGGTATCGAAAAAGGGATGACCAATAGGGAATAGGTAAGCTTGCCCATTACCCCTTTGGTAGGTAAAAGTCTTTGCAGAGTCTTTAGTCCAACAGCTGAGGTCTCAGATAAGCATATATTGAAGGATGTTTAGAACAAAAGGCTATTAAGGTGAAATAAATATATCATTGAAATTATATGTAGATTGTGAAGTATCAACTGCCAAGATATTAGCCTACTACAGGTAATGAAGTACTTAAACTGATAGTTCCAGTAAAACTTTCAGTATTTTAAACCTGCAGTCAGCCTCTCCTACCTATGGCACAGAGTAGACAGGCTTAATTTAAGAAAATGTGTACAGTATTTGGAAGTACCAAAACACTCGAAAAGGTTAAAGACACAACACCGTGAAAATTCCGCTCTAATTTATTAAACGAGAAAATGTTTTTATGAAGAAAATGGCACAAAAAAAATGATGCATCTGAGGTCACGGGTGCCTTCAGGGAGATTGCTATTAAAACAGGATTTAGACTAGTCGAACTGCGTATCAGGCACCGTTCCTACTATTTCCGCCAACTGTGCACACCAACTTTGGGATGTACCCACATCTTGCTTCCAGGGATGTGGGTACATTCCTTGATACAATCACATAACATGCATATTTGTAAAGTGCACGTTCACTCGGAGGCATCTAGGTGCTGAATAACAGATGTTTTTGTTACCCAACTCAATAGTACACATTTTATTAACCTGGGATGGATGAAATGTTGAGTGGACCCGCTGGGATTTGAACCTGTGACCATGAGGTCGAACACAGGCCCCTGCAGTGGATGCATTAGTCCCCTGACCCACCAGAACCAGCAGTAGGTCCCTGTCAAGAGATACGATCCTACTGGTCAGTGCCTCAAGGAATTATGCTGTATCCTCCATATCTGGGGAAGGCGATTCCCCATCAAGATACCGTAAGCTCTGTTTGTCCCTGGGTCTGGGGGTGGTCAGGTGGAACATTGCTCAAATGTGGGGAGCAGGAAGCGCACCAAAGATAAAAGATTGGGAAAAAAACATGGTTTGGTTCATGTTAGAAAAAAATATATAAATCCTTGCAGATTATGTCCCGAACATGGGGAAAAAGTTAAGGCATTCAGCCACAGGGCCACGCATCTCCATCATTGCTACAGGCAGGTTCAGTCTCAGGCACCCTTACAAGATTTGTTACTCCCGCAGCCACCGTCTCAACATGAGCCCCAGTGAACAACTAAAGTAGGATCGGGAACTTCAGGGCAGCAAGACTGGAGCCAGAAAGAGAATGGCGGGCCCCAAACCTGCCCGCCGGCACAAATCCAAGAAAAAGGCATCATCCTAAAATGTGAAATAAAAACCATGCTGAATCATATTTTAGACGAGATCTGAAGATATCTCAAGTGAACGAAAACGCCTCCCTCCATCAACGCCTCAGAAAGATTGAGTAGGCAGTGGCTAGTTTCTCAGCTAAGATACAAGAAGTGGAATCAAGGATTGCACATCAGGAAGGTCAAATGTACACTATGCACCAGAATGTGAACGCAGCAAAAAAGGAAAAAATTTCACTTGAGAGTAAACTTGAGCTTGAGAATCATTCACAGCGTGCAAACCTGCAATTAGTTGGGGTTCCTGAGTAGAAACACTTCCATGAGTAGAGACTTTTATCAAGAAAAAAACGTCCTGCCAGAATTCACTGGAGAACTCACCATAACAAGAGGACATCCGGTCTCCTCACACCCACTTCCGAATTCAAAATTATCACAAACAATTCTGATTAACTTTGTCAATTACCGTATCAAAGAAAAGATTTTCACTAAGGTAATCCAGCAGAGGCAATTTTCGATCACTGAGGTTTCTAGTTGTCAGATTTTTGCTGTCATGTCGGCAGCTGCCTTACGTCGGCAAAAAGAGTTCATTAAATTTTTATATCTCTTTAAGGCTCAAGGCGAACAGGCCTCAATAGCTCAGCATTCGAAGCCACGAGTGCTTGTGAGATGCAAGTTTCATATGTTTGCAAACAGAGGAAGCTCAGGATTTGCTGAGAGAAATTTCCTCTGGAAAATAGAGTCACATATTGTTGTAATGGGTCACTGAGATGGGGGGGAAGTGGTCACAGTCGATTCCGATCCGGTAAAATGCGCTCCGAATCGTCGTACGGAGCATTTTTCCCCGTACGAATCGTACCCGTAAACGTCCCCGTACGTACGACGAAGTACGATCCGTACCAGGAGCCAAAGTCCGTACGAGTCGTACAGGACTCCGTACGACTCAAATATCCGTACGAGTCTCACTCGGAACCCGCTGTACGTGACATCGCTACGGTTCGCGGCTGGTTTTTACATCCCAGCAAGTACGATTTGTGTCGGGTACGCACCGTACGACCCTTTTTTTTATGGGAGCTGGAAACAGCCGTAAACGCATAGTTCGCGCCAAAACAAGTACGGAATGCCCCCACCCCCGGGGACGCCGCGTACCCCCCATGATCGCCGGGGTACGCGCCGTACCCCTGCGATCATGGGGGGTACGCGCCGTACACCCAGCGTACATGGGGTACGCACCGTACCCCATGTACGGTGGCTGTACGGCGCGTACCCCATGTACGCTGGGTGTACGGCACGTACCTCCCATGATTGCAGGGGTACGGCGCGTACCCCGGCGATCATGGGGGTACGCGCCATACGGTGTGTATGTGATTGTGCGCTTTTCCGTACGAATCGCCCTTACCTGACGCGGACCGTACGAATAGCGTCCTGATCCCCCGGTCCGGATCGTACTCGCCGGGTCGTACGGTGTGTTTACGAGTCGTACGGAAACAGCTACGAATACGAATCGTACGGGGGATTTTTTTTACCGGATCGGAATCGAGCTCTAAGTGTGCAGTACCAGGGCTCCCCACAAGAGTTACTTTGGGAGGGACCAGATGGGGCTTGCGGGCCCTTGCCTATCTTGCGGGGTGGGAAGGGTTTGGGAGGGGGGTGGGAGTAGGTGGGTTTATGGTGTAAAAAAGGCAAAAATGAGCAGAATCATAGTGGAGAGGTGGGAGGATAACAGGGCTCTGAATCAAGTATGAAAATATACAGTTTAAAACTATAGACATGGGTATTATATGTTGAACTATTTTGGTCAATGTAAACGGAGTATTAGAAAAACAAAATAATGGAGGGTTAATAAGATGGCTAGCTTCTTTTTCGCTACAAGTCCATTTTCTTCAGAAAACGAATCTGAAAACAAATTCACCAAAACTCTTTGCCCCTAGATAATCTTTTTACGTTTTTTTGCTTCAGCAGGATTGGCAATAAGGGGAGTAGCTATATATTTTAGTCCCAAGTTCAGAGGGATCCTCATGGACGATGGTTTTGGGTAACGGTGAATCGAAGCGGGATTTTTAAAAAATGTTGTCAAGTAATGTTGCCCAATCACTGATGACCCCACATCCATGGAGAAATAATGAACTACCTAGAGGGGCTTCAGGACAGATTATCTTTGGAGGGGATTTTAACTATATTTAAGACTTGAAAAAGGATACTTCAAATAAAAATAAAAAACAACTGAAGCCAAAGACTAAACAAATTGTAGATGTCATCATACAAGATAATCAGTTAATTGACCCTTGACGTAAAACCCATCGGGAAGTACTGGAATATACTTGCTACTCCCGTCAATTCCAAACAGCAAACTGTATTTTTTTTATTTTTATATCTTGCTCCTTGAAATATATTTGCTCGGAAATAGGGGCCAATTCATTCTCAGAGCACTCTTTGGTCAAACTAGATTTAGAAATAGAGGAGGATAGTAGGACAAGATCCAGGTGGCAGATGGATCGACTCCTCCTCTCAAAACAACAATGGGTAACAGAAACAAGAGAATGGATACAAGACTCTTTAGGGCTAATGAGCGAACAGCTGAACTTTTTTCAGTATGGGGGGCTTTTAAGGCATCAGCACATGGACAAATGGTTGCCTTTATTGCGGCCCAGTCCAAAAATCGTAGAACTCACATAGCCAAACTTCAGCTGGCAGTCAATATTGCTTTGCTGCAGAAGAATGGCGTTTTACAGGGTATCTGGATAGGTGGAAGTCATCTTAACAAAGCAAGAAAGGAATTAAGATAATTTTTTTTGACAGAAGAAATGAATAGCTCCCCGACATTCCAACAGTGAGCCTACGAAGAGAGTCAAATGATAGGCAAACTGCCAGCTTGATCAACCAAGGTAAAACAGGAAGCAGCCTTAATTACTGAAGTCTTAGATCCTGGTACTAGGGTTCCGGTGACTGATAAGGATAAGATTACCCAAGGATTTTTTGGAGCATTATGAGCAGCTATATGCTACCAATTACATGGTTGGACAAAAGACAATCCATCGATATCTTAGTCCAGAAAGACAGAATATAGAGCTAACATTAGCTGAATTTGCTCAATCTGAATTGATCAGGGATACAAAATCAACCATAACAAGACTGAAATCTTAACCATCAATACTGCAAGTGACTTTCTCCCAGAAAATCTTAAGCAACAAGCTCTTAATTTTAATCCAATTCCATACTTAGTAATCAATATGGGAAACTCAGCCAATTAAACTAGGAAGCCATGCGGAATAAAATTTAAAAACTGCTAGAAAAGTGGTCATTAGTACCCCTCACTTACGAGTGGCCCTTACAAATGTACCTCTACTTGTTTTTATTTTTACACATATCCCTATAAAAATAAATACGATCTACTTTAAGGAGCTTGAAACCATGTTTAGAAAGTTTATGTTTAGAGTAAGAAGACACAGTGGGTTAAACTCTTTGTGGTTCAACTTGGTATTAATCAGGGGGGGCTTGCACTTCCACAAGTTCAGACATATAATGAAGCTGCTATTTTAGATCTTACAGTCTGCTTAGTGGATTCCAAGGGATAAGTTGATAACTTTTTTTGGGACAAAATGGTGCAGGAGGCTTGTTCGCAGATTCCCACATTTTTAAAAACAGCCAAACTTCCTAAGAAACTAGGTATAAGACTGCAGGAATATTCCTATGGACTTCAGAATTTGTTCTCTAAGCAGGCTTGTTCTACAGTGTTTTATTATTTAAAACTAGGGGTATGTAAAAGTCTGGTCCTCCAAATACAGACTAGCCATTTAAGGTCCTGGAATAGCTGTGGTCTGAAAGAGTTGGGGCATTTTGTAGTGTTAGACAGATTGATTACTTGGCAAGAGGTCCAAACTAGATGTGGTGATCGGAGTAAACCTCTCGTCTTCGAATACATACACATTTCATACTTACTAAATAAATATAGCCTCCCATCTAGTGCTGCTCCAACTTTGCTTGTGACTGCCCTATTTGGAGCAAGGTTAAGAGAGGTGGGAAAATGGTACCGTCTATTATGCTCCTAAGGGGCATCAATGTTGGTAAAGACATTTTTAGAAAAAGTCACACAGGAGTAAGCTCTCTAATTGGGATTGGCAGGCCACATCACGACTAGATAGTAAGGCCTTAACAGAGTCTAATTTTAAAAGAATGGTATTTCTGTCACGATGGATGGTGTATTATACACCTAAAGCGCTCCATAAAATATGCTCAGAACTGGAGAATAGATGCTTTTGTTGTCAGGCAGAAGGTGAGGGAGATTGGCTACATACCTTTTTAACTTGTTCAAGGCTAGGGCAATTTTGGGAAAGGATCTTCTCGGCTTTAAGCCAAGGGACACAGAAAAGATCAGACCTAGAGGCAGATGTAGCTCTGTTTGGTATTACTAGCCAAAGAGCAAAACTTGTAATGACAATAGGAGAGGAGAGGAGACATTTACAGCAATTACCTGCCTCGTAGCAAGTTCCTTGATACTCCAGAATTGGAGGTCTTTAAAAATACCTACTTATTTGAAATGGCTAAATAAAATGGAACAAAAATGGAACAAAGAAGAAAAATCGAAGAAGCGTATGCAAAAACAGTAGATGCCACTAAAAAGTTCACTGCTGCCTGGAAATATATGGAGAGGTTACAGAAGAAGAATACGCCCATAATGCATTAGAAAGTCTTTTTCAGAATAAAATGGGGAAAAATAAACTTTACTATTGAACCTTAGGACGTCAGTACTGTATTCTAGTATTATTAGGGATATTAAGCACTGCACTTTATAAGATTGTAATTAGTTACTCCACATGTATGTATATTTGCTGAATATGTCGTATTGCACTTTATAAATACCTGAACGGTTTAAATCCACAATATTTATAAGAAGGAATATTTATCAAACTGTGACTTAAATGCTCTATTTTTATCTATGTATTTTTATGGGTCTGCTCATATTAAACATTTTAAACAAAAAAAAAAAGAGTTAGCTAACAATAAACATATTCAGTGCCAAGATGCCCTTCTGGTTGAAAATACACGTTATGTTATACAACTTCTCTGTGGAAACCTTTCAATTAACTACCTTTAAATATCCTTTAGAACATATTTTATAGCTGGTGACATTTAAAATACTTGCCTTATTGCGGTCTTATTTTCAAACAGTGAAAGCTATCACGGACTGTACAATTTCACAGCCTGGAATCATTTTTAATATACAATACAAAAACATGGAAAATACTTTTTTCAAGGAATTCTTAATCTCAGGATCATGAATTAAGCAATTAGACCTATTTTCATAGAGACGTCCAGCCTTCTGAACAGGAAAGTTAAGGATTTTGAAGCTCTATTCTCCAGCTGCAGGTCTTCTATTGAAGCTACATTCTGTGGGCTAGGAGATTACTTTAGTTTTTGTTTGGAATTCTGTGGTCTTCACGGACTGCTGTTAGCAGAAGAAGGCATAGTGACATGTGAGTTCAACGTATAACGGGGCTTGTCTAGGTATCTCCTAGTAGAAATTGACCAGCTGGTGGTAAATCAAAATGCAGCCTATTGGTAATGCAAAGCAGCGTGATTTGCAAAGGCTAGTACATACAACCTTCTACAGCTTTCCAAAGCTCATCTTTCTGATTCACCCTTTTTTATTTCCAATTATCTGCCCTCAGCAAGTATCCTCGGTGAAATTCTGAGCACCAGGGGCCTCATTTATGAAAAGTGACGCATCGCTGCGCGAAAACAGCGATGCGTCACTTTTCACTGCACACTCCTTGCGACACCAATGATGCGTCATATTTAATGTATGGCGCATCATGTCGCAAGGACTTACAGATAAGTCAGTATTTCTGATGCATCTGAGTGCGCAAAAGTGACGCATTGCTGGAGTGTGTCACAAAAGTGACGCAACTCCAGCAATGCATCCTTTCACATGGGGAAAGCCCCATGTGAAAGGTCTTGCGTCAGTCTTACGCCCGCTGTGAGGCAGGCGCAAGATTTTGACGCAACAGCATCCTAAAAGTGACGCAGTGAAATCTCATAGATTTCACTGCGTCACTATTACAAGGCTTTTTGCGGGGGAACGCCCCCTCTGCATACATTATACCTGACGCAGGTATAATGTGGCGCAGGGGTTTAAAAAGTGACGCATCTACCTAGATGCGTCACTTTTTAAATATGGTGCAACAAGGCGCATTTTGTACGCCGCTGGTGCGTCACAAAAAGTGATGCACCGGCGGCGCAAAACTGATGCAAGGCCTCATAAATAAGGGCCCAGAGCTTTTAGTTTACATGACATTCAGTTCAGTCTTAGCAAATGAGCAGAAAAGACAGACACATACAACCACATCTTACCCTTAAAGTTCAACCGCAACATTTTTTTCCAAAACAGTGTGTGTACTGATGTGCGTGACTTCACACCGGATTTTAATATCTTTGTCACTTAGTTCTGGCTTAAACTCAGCTTGGCTTGAAGCACAATATAAGGCATTTTCTCCAATGTGTGGCTCTGAGCAGGTAACCATTTCTTTTGAAAATTCCGTCCAGGAGTTGAACCATTTTATTTGTATTTCTCTTGGCGCAAAGTCTGACACATTAATACACATACGCAGATTCTTAGTCGTGCCAGGTTCTACAGGTGTCATGATAATATCCGATATGACCGGAGGCTGGGCTAAAGGAGGAAAACCAATTACACAGGGTTATAGGTGGAGAAAAGATGAATTTAAAACCAGTTATACAATGCTTAAACGTATTCACGTGTTGACTTTCATAAAACATTCTAGGATTGAATAACGTTCATCTTTCTGAACTAATAAAATCAAATGCCCCACTATGATAGCGGCCCCTCTGAGCTCCTCATCTGTGGAACAGGGCCAGTGGCGGTTTAAAAAGGGTGTAAATGGATTTTGGACCTATTAGACCTGACCTTCTAGGCAGGGTCATTCCCAGATTTGTTTGTCTTCTGTTTCTGACCTCGTTTTTGTTGGCATTAGGACTCGACCACTGGTTTGCCAGGAAAAGTGCACAAAGTGCTTGTGCTCTCTCCTTAAAACATGGTCAGACTGGCTTACACCTCATTGGAATATTTAATTCACTTGTAAATCCCTGGTAAACAGTACTACTTGCAACCAGGGCATGCAGGTTAATTGCTACTAGTGGGCCAGCAGCACTAATTGTGCCACCCACCAAAGCAGCACTTTAAAATTGCAGTGCAAGCTGCAGTGGCAGGCCTGAGACATGTTCTAAACTGCCAATTCAACCTGCCAAAATAAACCTTTTGCCAGGCCATTTTACAGTCAGTAATTATACAGGTTACTATTGTATTCATCATCCTTTAAAATAATAGGCGTTTTCATGATGAGCAAACATCAGGGGAAACAACTGAAGAGTTTCGAGGGGTACGTGCTGCTTGCCCCACTATGACTTGGCCAGCGTGCGTCTTTGAGGTGCTGTACTCCCTATTTCTGGACAAGTCGCCACCCATTAAGGCGTCTGGGAGCCTTAGGAATGTGTTCCATCATCCTTGGAGAGTCTAAGTATATAGGGCCAGATTTACAAGCCCCTTGCCCCACTTGTGCGCAATTTTTTACATGGAAAATGACATAAAAGTGGCTCAAGGGGTCTTGTAAATCTGCGCCACAGGGTCTAAGTGGGCTCCAAATGTCTTTTGGTTGTGAAGTCTGAGGTTGTAGTTCAGCATATGTCTCGCTGTTGCTGGTACTGAGGCTTACATCTGGAAGCCAGACCTGCTTCCTAGGTATTTGTGTCCCACACTAGTGCATGGCGATCCTCCTCTTAGCCAACAAGAAGGCCATAACAGCCAGTCAGTGGACCCCAGAGGGAATTTGACAAACATAACCCAATAGTAGTATAGGGAGATGTGGGGCTACAGTGAACCTAATAATGGCGATGGTCATTTCTATCAGGTCCTGACTAAACAGCCGTACGGTAGGGAGCAACCAGGCCAAATGATAAAACGCATTGTGTTCTGCATTACATTTCGGGCAGTGGTGCGATCGAGAGGCATCTATCCTAACCTGTCTTTTTGGTGGGAAGTAAGTCCTATGAAGAAATTTGAGATGAAGCTGTTTATCTTGAACTATGGACACCATTTAGGTCTGCATACAGCAATACATCCACTGCTTGTCTGTGAGGGTTCTGTTTAAACACACACAAAGAAGGGGAAGAGGACTAATTCCTACCTCAACCTCCCCGAATGACTTCACACACACACAAGAGAGGTAGCAATGTTAAATTCCACACTTATTTAGTTTAAGTGGCATGTGCTAGATGAGAAAAAACTGCCCTCACCCACAAATTGTGGCATACTTCATCATAGAGCTTGCTTACTGACACCACTGTGCTGACCAACGCCTGGGGTGGAGCAAATGAAAGGGGAAGACAATACAAACATGAAAATAAAGAGATCAAAGAATTAAATATGCAGATTGTGAAATCTACAACTAGCTCGTGAATATCCACCTCTACGCTTTATTCTTGGCCAGTATTAAAAAAGAAAAATAGGATGGTGTTGTCAGGGATTATTAGTAGCTCCTCACCCCTCCAGCTACATACGCTTCAACACATTTCAGCAGTTTATTTAGCCCTCACAAGGGTCTGTAAGGCTTTTATAAGGACCTTTGATTCCATAACTGCCCCTTATTTCCTACATTGATTCTGTAGGTTTGGGGTATGTCCCCTAGATTCTGGGATTATCCCTGGCACCCACGAGCAGCGAATTACCGTAGCCTAGCCGACTCACCAGGAGTGACTGGACAATGGTTTTCCTAAAGCACCCCGATGAAAGTGGTTATTATTTGAATTTCACCGAAACACGGGTGGATGCCAACAACAACCTGGGCCTATAACCAGGATCTATATGTAAAGAAAATGTGTGGAATCCATAAGTACACGAATGTCTTAAAAATTAGCATGTCTAATAATGTATACATAGTTATTATTTGATCTACGTGGACAGTTATTTGTTCATCATCAATCATGAATTAGTTGGATGCTTTTATGTTTTTAACTGGTTTGGGTATAAATGTGATAGAATGCATGAATTATGGCAGACACTAGTATGGATGTAATTTTTTAATTTGCAGTGGAACGTTGGGCTTTCTGTTGCTATTGTCTAGTATTTTCACATTTGTAGGCCAACATCACTCTGGATGTATAGTATTGGGAGTTGTGAAGGGATGTATGATAGATAATTTGTTAGGGCATGACGAATTTATGGCAAATTTAAAAATAAAAGAATATATATAACAAATAAGAATATTGTCATACATTATGACTTTTTGAGAATGTCTGATCCATGAACCTATGTGTATTCATCAATTTAACCGATTTACTTTCAAGTAGATTAGTTGAAGTTATACTCAACTTATTTGTGTGGAGCTGGCAATTTTGTTATTTTGATGTTGTCCCTGCAAGAAACTGCTGAAAGAGGTGGATTCTGGGAGAAAAAGTACCTTGGGTTCCTTTACTACTTTGGTCTCTTTGGCTGTTCTGTAAGGAGATAACATGAAACTAAATGAACCAAAGTGTTAATATTGACATCTAATTGTATCAGCGCGGGCTGAGAAAAGCTGGGGTAAAGCCAGCATGCTCCCCACACCTCTCCTGCAGTATTTACTCCCTCCATGTACATTGTGCAGCAATCTGCTGCACCACTCACAGCCTGTTGTGGCAGTCACCACCATGTCCTGGAGGAGTGAGGGGCTTCTGGATCATCAGGTGTAAAGTCTGCCTCTCAGGTGCCACAAAGTGACACTGTTGAAGTTTTGCTTTTCCTGATCCTGAGGAAAGCCAATCTCACTACCGCCACCTCCCCCTTTTTTCTACAAGTCCAAAAATAATTCAGAAATTAGATATGTGCCAGAGCTCACTAGTATCGCTCCCATTATGGAGCCTTGCCACCTCCACCCTCCTCCACCATACACTGATTGTAAGGGAAGGGTGAGATATCTGAGCAAGCCCAATTTATCAAACTGATGTTGAGGATAGAAATGGTGTGGAGCAATCCACAGCCCTCCTCATTCTTTTCCAATCCTGATGGAGTAGATCGTCAGGAAGGAGATGTTAGTCTTATAGAATTATTTGACAAGTCAAGTAGAACTTTGCATAGCTGACCTCCTCATCCGTATGTAGGATTTCTACCAGAATTTGTAGGGTCCGGGTTTTTGTGCTGTACCTGGGCTGAGACCCAGATAGGAAGGATTTTAGAAGATTATTGTTGGAATTATGGGTTAGGAATTGTATCATGACTTTGGGCCTGATTACGATGTCGGTCGGAAACGCTCCGTACAGCATTCAGATTTTCCTAAACCGTGTCGGAACCTATGTTTCCAACCGAGTCGGAAACATTTCTGACCGACTGATTATGATGGAAATGTAACCATTCGGTCATTCCGATTCTTTTCCGACCAGCGGCATTCGGAAACTTTGAGTCGGTCGGAGCCGATTGGTACAGCTCAATGGACAGCATTCCAGACTGACCGATTACGATGTCGGATTCCAACAGCCTTTCCGACTTAGTCTGTCCCGCAGGAAAAGGCTGTCAGAAACTGACTTTGGCGGCCTCTATCAGGCCCCCCTTCATCCAGAGGCCTCCGTTTGGGGGCTGTGGGGGTACCCAAGGGACACTCCTGTAGAACCATGCACAGTGTAACAGGCACCATGGTGTGCCCGCCACAAAGTGCAAGGTTTTCTGAAACCCCCCTTTTTTTAAATGGGAGCCTGTGTTGTAGGTCGGAACATAGGCTCCCACTGAAATCAATTTGAGACTTTCCGAATTGTGTTCGGAAGCATCATATTCGTTCAGTCGGAACCTACGACCCCCAGTCGATTGGAACCGTTTGTAACAAGGAGTCTGTCGGAAAGATTTCCGACCGATATCGTAATCAGGCCCTATATGTTTAATGATTTCACCTTGGGAGTAGGTTTTGGAAACTTTGGAGTCAAAGTCAAGAACTCTAATGCTAGTTTAGGGATTTTCAGTAGTGGTGATATTTTAGAAGATTTTAGCAAGGATTGGAATGTTGACTCTTCTAGGGAAGCATTGATGATCCTTATAATTAGTGGGCTGAGTCACTGGCACATGATTTTACCAAAATAACTTGGAATTGTCAGAATGAGATGAATGTTTAGCAGAAGCTATGATCTGGAGCAGATCTAATTGTTAGAGAAGGGCTATTTTGTGGGAGTTCTGGATGGTACACATGGATGTGCATCTGCTTGAGGTTCCTCCTTAAGCTTCTTTTGAATTCTTAGTATGGTGTCCAAGAGGACCAGATAATCTATCTTCATTGGAGGTAAATGTTGGGTCACTGTGAGGAATTACTAGATTTGCCAGAGAATGCACGAAAGGCAGCTGGAATGGACAAGCAAAAGTATGAAGTAGTGGTACTAATGCTCCTCCAGAGGCTGCCTGCAAATTAGAATGAATGGGGAGTAGATCCATTATTGTAATTATTGTGGTTTGTCTGTAATTTGCGCTAATTTGGATTAAGGGGCGAGCCGTTGATGGATGTGATTTTTTTTTAGAATGCTTCTGAATGTTATCCCGACCACTGCACTCATGTTTTAGGGATCAGTGAGTACCCCAATGGACAGTGTGAGGAGGGCCAAGTATCTGGCCAATGGATAGCAGGATGAGCAAGGAGACCAATATCTGGAGCAAGCCAAGCTGTCCTTACAAATGACAACCACTGGGGGTCCCTGTGGTCACTATTTGTATGGGTGTCACATCTGACATGACAATGTCCGCCTCATCAAAGGCAGGCAGAAAGGAAGGAGTTTGGCCATCAGGTGGTAATATCAGTAAAACTCGCTTTAATGCTACCACAGTTTTAGACAAACACGGACACAACTGTAGGAGATTTGGAGAGAAAATGTGGAGGACTTCAGTTCCAAGTTGCAGGGGTCTTTAAGCAGGGATTGCCAAGAAATGGTAAAAGTCTTATGAGGACACCAAGGTGCATGTTTCAGGAAGGTGTTAGATACCATATAGGCTGATTTGTTTTATTTAATTAGCGCCTTGGGGAAGTTGAGTGTCTTGCAGCTTCTTGGCAAGTAGCAATCTTGAGCCATTGTGCTCACTTGCTCTGTGGGTATTGTGTTCACTCCATTTTACTAAGAGTTAGACGCTCATTAAACATATTAATGAAATGAACATGACCTTTATTTGTGACCATTATGCACCATTTTTACTAATAATACACTGGGTACAAAATATAATGATTGAGAGGCAGGATTTCTGCAACCACATTTGTGTTTAAGTTTAGATTAGTAGCATTCTGCTTTGCGTAATTACTGACAATATTTCGAGATCATGTGAAAATCGAACCACAACAGTTGTCACACAATTTTCGGTGTGATGTGGCTGCAGAAGAAGAAGAATCTATTGTTCAGCAGCAATTGCTCGGTAAGATGGTGATCCTAAACCTTCGTTTTTTAGCTCGGAAAAAGGCACAGCGAACAAGGAATTATAAAAAAACCATAATGAAGGTCACTGTCTGGATTCTAGAAATTTTAACCACTGACAGAACACAACTGGTTCTTGACTTCAAAGTCTGATGGGAAGAAGTTATCTGGTTCTCCTTCAGAATTAAAGTTCTACATTCTCAGTGCAGGTCGTTGTAGTTCTCTATATTTTTCTAAAATGATATAATCTTTGGACATTTGTCTGCTGGGAAACACCATTAGCGGTTATGGAGTTTCTCTCAATTATGCCGAATCTTAATGGTAAATTTGGTAGACGTGTGGTGAACACTGGAGTTTTCAATAGCAATCCCACATAGATGTTTGCTGGACCCTAACGTTGGTTACATTTGCACTGGGATATGCAGCTACCAGATATACTCATATCAGAGGCACTCTTAGGTTTTGATGTGGAGAGGTAAGCTACACTATAGGAATAACACTTTTACCCTGCAAAACAAGAAAAAGATATAGTGACCTAGAATACTAAAAAATGATACTCAAACATAAAGTAGATTATATGCTTCAATACATAATGGCTATTAACTTAATGCTCATTAATCGTGCAGGAACCAAGCATTTCTGAATACATACGTTTAAGAGGCAGATACATCTGTTTGTCAATAGACTGCTGCAGATTCCTGTGTTTCACCTTGCATATAAATTCCTTGTTGTAGTGAAAAGCTGTAGGAATCAGATCAAGAAAGAAGTATTTGATGGTATGATCCTTGAGATTAAGTGGTGGCATCCTTGAGCTTAATCCTTCCAGAATTTGTTGATCTTTAAGAAACCAAGAGACCGTGAGGTCCTTGGGATCACAACCCATGACCTGGAACCTGAGGGCGACTGGCTTTCCATACATCACCTCATTTGAATCCACCATAATGTCTTTCACTATTGGAAAGTCTGTAAAAGAAAAGACAACATGCTCAAGACAGAAAAGGTTGCAGCAGGTCTTTAAACAATTAGAATTGTTATCCTAAATAAAAATTTCAATTAGTACATTGTGGAGCATCAAACCGTTTTTGGATCCAAAGCCAGTTGTTCAAGATTCCAAGTTCCCACACATGAAATGTCATTATATTAATTGCTCAATCAAGAGCATCTTTGCATATTGCGTTGCAAATGTGTTCCATGTCCTCTGTTGTGCTCTTTATCTAAGGATATATATTCAATAGAGATAATTGTGGTAAGATATCTCAAAATCATTACTCTAATGAATATGCAAATTAGGAAATACATTCAAATAATTTAAAGTATTTTAAGTGTTCAGTCAGATAATGCTGTGTTCAGAAAGGATTTTTAATAACAGTCAAGTATCTTCCGTTATTTTCAAACCATAAACTAAAGCCCACGACTTCCACAATACGAAATATGATTCACTATGTCCAACCAAAGCATGAAAAGAAGGACTGATGATCCTGTAATATTCCACAAATCAATCAGCCTGTATTATGTGACTGTCAATTTTATCACAATTTGAGAATGCACAAACCTTCATGGCTTTTCAATTAATTTCTTTTATGAACTAGTGAATGAAAAGGTTTACTCTACTCTTATATACACTTATTTTTAGGCATCAGTTGTAAATGGAAAGTGGTAAGAGGAGGAAAGAAGACAGGCAGCTTTTGGTATATGTTTTTATTGTAAACCATATGTCTGCTAAAGTGGGCCTTGGGTTAGCCTCTTGCTCATAACTGGATGGCTTTGTTTTCAATCTCAGTTTTCTTCCCTTGATCCATCCAACTCTTGCTGGATTTAACTCTCACGGTGTTCTCATTGGATGATTTGTTTCCTACCATGGCCTTCTTGAGGGACTCTTTGTTTTTGGCCACACCATGTGAGTGGGTGTCTTCTTGCGCTGTCTACCTTTTTCTCTTCAGGGATACCTTTGGCATTTAAACTAGGGAACCAATGCTAGGATTTTTTCTTTTACTTTTTTTTGCATCTACTCCTCTGTCCTGCTGATTTTAATTGGTTGGGTTTGCACTTTTAACACTCTTTACCTCCACCTTCTTTTAGGCAGTAACTCAACTTATCAAACACTTGAATTTCTCATGCTGAATAACAGTAGTTCTTGTCTTTCAAAATTCTTTTCGTGGTAAATGTCATGTTTTGTTTCTAGAATTCTTAAATTCTCTGCCCAGTTGCAAGTTTATACAGTCCAATGTGTGAGAGGACTGCAGGTTTCAAACAACATTTCTGTGTAAAGCGTTACAACAGAAGGATGGTCTTATAAACGAATGCAGGGGCGGCTCTAGGTTGATGGCAGCCCTGGGCAGGGAGCGTAGGTAGGGGGCCCCGGATGAGGGGGTCCAGGCAGGGTGGAGCGCGGAGGCCAGTGAAGAGGGGGGGGTGGTCAGGGTGTTTAGAAGTGGAACAGAGCCGGAGGCCGCCAAATCCCTGCCAGGGGCCGCCACACAAATATGTATCCATCCTCAGAGAATTATTATATTAAGGATATATATTGGCGTGGTGGCCCCTGGGGTGTGGTGGTCCTGTGCAGGTGCACAGCTTGCACATGCCAAAGGCCGTCCATGACTACTGCTTTGCAAGCATTACTGAGAAAGGGGTACCTGCTAATGCTTTTCTTTATGCAAATTCGAGCGGATGGACCAGGAGCTGTGTTAATCACCTAAGGATTTTTGGTGCTCCACACAATAACCTGGTTAACAAATTAATACATTTAATATTATATGAAGACATTCCCTGTCCATTTTGGAGCGTAATATTTTTAGTCTCAAACTGAAGTTTATGAAAAATTAATGGTTTACTGTAGGCCAAAATATCAGGTTTGCAGCATTTTGGAATCAGAATGCATATGCTTCATGTTAGACCTGTCAGCCTTAGGGGGGTTTTCCCCCAAACATTTTGCTTGCTTACCTCCAATTTTTGCTAAAATTCGTTTTTGTTTGCCTTAGGACTCTACCACTGCTAACCACTGCTAGCCACTGCTAACCAGTGCTAGAGTGCAGAAAGTGCATGTGTTCACTCCCCTTAACATGGTTTGATTGGCATGTACCCGATTGTGACTGCAGCCTGTCTTGAATCACTTGACTAGGTGTTGCTGACATTGGGAATAATTCTCAAATAGAGGAATTAAGTTTGACTAATGAGCCATCTGCTGGCAGAATGGGGAGTAGAGCTGAGCACAACCCCACTTACACCTGAATAACTTGTGCTCTGCCTTCACACAAAGGGCCCAATGACCCTGCATTGACACTGCAGCCAGCTTGGAGCCAGGGCAGGGGAGCCAGGAAATTCCATGTACCTCAAAGACCCTATCCAGAAGTTTCACCTACCTTTCAGAAAAAGGTCACCAGGGTATAAAAGTTGGACACTCAGAACCATTCTTCAGTTCGCCACTGGACCTGCGGAAGGACTCTCAGAGGACTGCCTGCAACTGTGACCTGCTGTGCACTCTGCCAGACTGCTGCTGTACCTGGATTGACTGCTTTGATGCCTGGAGCCTGCCTTGAATCCTCGGAGCCCAGGGCAGGGTAAAGGAGCCTTTCATCTTCACCTGTACCCAGGTCTACCAGAAGTGACTCCAAGGGCTAATCTGCTGGCCTCCTATTCAGAGCCACAGGGACATCTAAGGTTCCCACCATCTTGAACCTGCACCTGGACCCAGCCTGAGTCGTGGAACACCTCTTGGGGGTTCAGGACTCAGTCCTGGACCCTTTGTGTTGGTGCTAAATGTGCCCAGATGGCCAAATTACAAAACAGAGCAGTTTTTTGCTTAATATTTTCTTAAAGTCCTTAGAGCCAAGGAAAGACCAGGATCAACCTGTTCGCCTATCCGCCCGAGGTGCATCAACAGTCGGTTTGACTTTGTAGCTTCTACAGCTACATTCTTCACTGCAGCTGCAAATCCATCTCAGTGGTCCTTCGCCAAACAGGTATCCGACCTCATGAAAATGTCTGTGGCGACAGCCCTCAGCCTCATCCCACTGGAAATTTTCGACTTTCATTTTGGCAACTTAGTCTGAACGTAGAAATCTTCACTGTGGTTTAAACTAAAGACCATATTACAATGACTCTCCCTCCTCAGATATCTCCTGCTTCCTTGCCCCTCTGATCTTTCCCTTCTAAGGCACTTTCGGACTTATAAGAAATTCTGAAAAAAGGCAAGCACTGACTGAACCCAATCCGCTTCTTGTATCCGAACCATGCTCCATCGTGGTTTGCTATACTACTGTAAAAAGGCACCCCTTAATGTAAAGTGTGATTAAAACCTGTGAAGGTATTTGAATAAATAACTATTACCAAGCGGGAAACAGCGTTTACAACGCTGTCATTACATCACGCTTCTATTACAACGCGGTTGTTACAACGACCACGTTGTTAGTACGCAATGCATTTACATCACAAGTCATTACAATGACTTGCACTAGGGATCTCTGAGGTATTGGAAAATAATTCCAACACCTTTCTGACTGTTGCGCAAACTGGAGTATTAATAGTAATTAATACTATTCCTAAGTCCAGTGCGCCCCCAGTACAAGTCGTTGCAATGACTTGCGATGTAAATGCATTGCATACTAACAACGCAATCATTGTAACAACCTCGTTGTAAAAGCATGTGATGTAATACAATGCGATGTAATGAGCCATATTCTTACCAAGCACATACTTAAGAACTACTACATAGGCATGGGAGTCTCAGAATAGTTTTTCATCTTCTTGGGAATGAGCAATGATGTAGTGGATACTTATTGGGACCCTGCAGAATCAACCACTTAAAACATAGTTTGATTTCAGACATACATAACTCCACTGATGAGAAAGACCAGCATACCCTGCTTGGGGTCATTTCCCAAAATCAAGGCACCCACAGCTGGGATGATGGTGGTGGATGGTGGGAAATGGAAATAGCTCTTCTCCACCTATCTCTGGGTTAAGATTCCAGATACTTGAAGCTCACATGGAACGTGGCCAGATTGGCTGAGAGGAGTGTATTTTCTGTTACCTTAAAAATCTGACTGGCACTCATTTGACACAGATAACAGCCCCTTTGTACGTATGTGTGAGCAGAGGATGCAGGTCATTAGCTGTGCACCATGTGCCGTTGTGGCTGTGCAGGGCCTGAGGGGGGAGGCAGGCAGTGCATAGCAGAGCATAAAGGTACTGTGTGCTGGTTACTGAGGAGTTGCTGCTGATCACTGGAGTTGGCGTGTTGGCGGCTTATGGTGTGGTTGCAGGGCTAAGCTGGGATATGTACCGTAATCACCAAAGATGCTCAAGTTAATTAAGCAGTCCGCTGAGCCACCCCACCCCATCCCACAGTGTTATAAGAGGCTAGGAGGCTCTGATATGGGCACAGCAACAATTCAGGAACTCTGGAGCACTCTGGAACACTTTGTGTTCACACTACACTATCAGAGTGCTCCTCTCAATTGATTGCGTCCTGGACCTGAACAGGGTTTAAGGATCAAAGGGCATCAAGGTGTACCAAGGTGTTTCAAGGAGTGATGAGCAAAAAGAGGTGAGGAGCGGCCCAGTTAGCTGGTGTGTGCATTTCGGGCACGGTACGAAAGGCAGTGAACAAGGGTATAGGTTAACGCTGCAATCGACACACTGCGCTTTAGAGCACTGAGGAGGTCTGCAATGCTCGGGGAAGCGGCCGGCTTAAGTGTCCATGCAGTTTGTGGGTGTTCGGATCTGGTGTATTCTTACCCCTGGTATTCTGGTCCCTAATCTTTTGTTGGTACCGGGCTGGTAGTTAGGTATTGTCTGTTACTACCTATCATCACCTATTACAGCATATTACCAACTGTTACTGCTTGGTTCCACCGAAAAAGACGACCAATACTGTCCCCAATCCAGAAGGCATTCTTACTGATTACTAACTGTTGGTTGTTAAAATTAATGACTATCAGCAACATCATCTGAATTTCATCTGGGGACTTGATTAGTCACAACCCAATTCACCATCATTCTAAAAGGTGACTGCAAAGAAGGGAGCAGCCTCTGATAGGAAACAGCACAAATTAAAATGTATAATGGTCTTCGGTCTTCACAAACAAAGGGCAGGACTATCTCAACAAAGGCCCTGAACTACATAGACTCGAATCATGTAGCATTATAGGGTGATGTTTTGGGAGAGATTGATGAAATGAGTATAACTCCTCCCTCCAACCAAACTGATTACACATTTCTGCCTTAAATCCTCCAAGGGCTCCCAGGACAAGCAAACAGGGGGTGAGCCCAAATTACAAGGTATACTAGTGATGGAGCAAGGACTTGTGAAAAAAGAGGCTCAGATGCAATCTTCTCATGTAACTACTAACCCCGTATTAAAACCTTGTTTGTGGTAATACTATGCATTTACACGCCACTTGAGTATTAGATGGAAGCTTGCATTTGTGTTTTACTAACCAGTAACTCGAGAGTGATGTTAAAATGGCCGCTAACTGAAATTCTATTGTGCGCATGCATCTACTGCATCTATGTAGTATAACGTTTCTATGCTTGGAGGGAAACTTTCTGCACTTGCGCAGTAGCTAACAAGATGGCCGCTTGAAACTCACATGAATATAGCTAATTCAGAAATTCAGCAGAGGTTAGCTGATGGCGATAACCGCGGTTAGCGCTGCTTTTTATATCACTATGGGTGTCCTGGGTTAGCTTGCTGATAAGAAGCAGACCAGGACAAGGTAGACACTGTTCAGTGTTTTATTTAGGATAGGCCAGAAAACTACGGCAAAACAGGGAACAGTCCTTCCAGTGGAATCGTAGGAGGGGAGGACAGAAAAACCAAGTTCGTAGGGGATTATGGGAGATGAAGTCTGCTCCTTCTTTGGCAGGCGTCTTCGTGCTTTACAGGTCTCCCAAAGTAATTGGATTTCCGTGGTATAGAACGTCGGAGCATATGCAAAAGAG
This sequence comes from Lissotriton vulgaris, assembly GCF_964263255.1. NCBI lineage: Eukaryota > Metazoa > Chordata > Amphibia > Caudata > Salamandridae > Lissotriton > Lissotriton vulgaris. The sequence goes on along the minus strand of NC_141687.1, from coordinate 751,065,460 downwards.
GAAAAGAAAGAAATATTCAGGAAGGGGTTCTCCTTCCTTAATAATGCTGTGGGATTGCCGGGGAAGTGAAGGGAAAGCCACCACTACCGTCACTAGTCCTCTGAATGCTAACGCGGTACAGGCTTACTCCTTATTACCACTCCCTCCCTTTGATGTAACTCTTTCCTCCTCCAGCGGCAGCCCAAGGCGTCCCCGTACCTTGGTGAGCCATGACCCTCCTCCTGGGCCGTGGCTGGCGTCTGCGTGTTGCCAGCTAGGGTCTGGCTGCCCTTCTCTCCGCTCGGTTGCTTCTGCTGCGCCTTCCAGTGGGGAGTCCTCTTTCCTCATCGCAGGACCTTCCTCCTCTCGGGGTGATGTCGCGTTGCTCCAAGGCAGCACCTCGAAGGTTGTTACCAGCGTCCGTTCCTTCTCCTGTGCTGGTCCTGACGAACGAACTTCTTCCGCGGCGTCTTCCGTTTTCAGGATCCTTGAACCATGTGACTCTGTCACATGACGGGGCCAGGCATAGGAGTTAAAGGGAACGTACTCCGCTGGGACGTTCTGCAAATATAGAAGGGGAGAACAATGAGGAGGAAAGTGCCCTGTTTGCGTGTCCAGAGAGTCAGTCTCCTCACATGCAGTTAGCGATATTTCCCATGTTGTTTCGAGAGGAAACGCCTTCTTTGCATCTCATTAGAGATGCGATGTGAGGCGTTAGTGGAACAGTGGCTGACACAAGGAAACATGCGCTGATGCCTATTAGCGTGTCCTTGCTAATAGTGAGGTATTTTCAATCGCCGCTTTTCAGACAAAAACGGCCGCTAAGGCGGTGTTATTGGCCTTGATAATATGCCCTGTGGATTCTAAGCCTAAGTCCACATCTCCCTATCACCAAGGATTCTCTTAGCGCTGTAGTTGTATCGCTGGATTTCCCTCAATTTGCCGCTATTGCCGGATTTTCCATCACCATGGAGATAAGTGTTGATGATAACGTGTTATCTTGGCGATCAAATCCGACAATAGCCGGTGTTAAACAAATTCACGCTAAGTGTGCTGTGCGATGTTTATTGCAGTTTGTTGGTGATATGCCCCTTAGTTAGCAGAGCTGAGAACACTGAAGAGCCCTGAGGCTGGGAAGCTGTTGGAGAGCACAGAGAAAATCCCAGACTTAGATGCTGAAGAAGAATCAAATTTCTGAACCAATCATCTTAAGCATATTAATTTAGAAGAAGATCGCGGAAAAATATCAAGGAGGAAGAGAGTGTCAGAGAGGGGTGCTACGCATGTGTTGGTGATAGAGAGGTTGTCTATCCTATCCTGAAATCCTGTCCTGAATCCTTTGTTCGCCCGATCTTTCCTGGGGGACTCTTCCCATTTCCTAGGCCTGGGAGTTGGTTTTCACACCATACTTGGTAAATATTTCTCTGTATGTATATGCACTTATGTGCTTTTCTCTCTGTCCTCTCCTTACCGAGCAGTGTCTTTGCAGAGTATAAATGAATGTATTTTTGATTGATATTTAGAATTTTCCTTCCTAAGAGAGACAGAGTTTATTCTGTGCTGTGTAAGTGGTTCACAATCTAATCTGAGATAACATTTTAAAAGACATCCCGACTCTTTGATCATTTTTAATGTGTAAGTAATTAGAAATCTTATGTCCTTTTTACCATCAACCAGCTCTAACTAAAATGGTCCATTGACCAGAGGAAAGAACTTTTAATCAGTAAAAGACTAGTTAGGGACTAACACTAACTAATCTAAAGAATTTCAAAACCTGATCCCAGCGGTTATTACCAGCGTGATTGTGAAGTGAATTTATGGGCCCAGGAGAGTATGTAGTTTACCTGTTGCTGGTAACCCGCTGCAACACCAGCCTCCAGCGAGCTCCTAGTCCATCATGAGACCTCAGGCCTACCAGGGTCGTTTATGGCTAGACATGAGGCACCAGAAGTAAAGATGAAGATTGTTGAATGCTGCACTATGTTATATGCGCCCTTTACAGCAGGTAAAGAACATCGCACACTGGAAGGCAATAGTGGCAGGCTAGAAGTGGCAGGAGGGAACAATATCAATTAGATCCTACCAGAGTTGTTATTAATGCCAAGTTGAGACTTCCTACTGTGATCCCTACTTTCAACAGCATCTCTACCAAGAAAAAAAAGAACATGCAGGATATTCCTGTACAGCAACGCAATCTGATTATCCTAATATCTGATTCTGTGACCCCCTACAAATGTAGGGTTTTACCCTACCCTACTTGGTGTTCCCGCACTACCTACAGGAACTAATATGGGTGCAGGGAACTCCAGTGAGTGTGTACTAACAGCCAAAGCTCAAGCACATGGGGATCCAGAGTAATTGGGTTTAGAACAACCAGTGATGGAGCAAAATGTAAGTTTAAAACATAGTCGATGATACCTCACTTTTTTCTCTGGATTTCCCCGATTGTAAAGTGCCACCTGGCAGTTCACCTAGAAGTGCGGCTACGAAGGATACTGCTAATTCAAAAGCCTTAAAATCACTGCTTAGTGTTTTTTCCAAAGAATCAATATAGAGGTTAAGACTCCTGGTGAGTTTGACCATTCTGTATCTATGCTGTCATACTACAGTCTCTTGTGAATGCAAATAAGAAATGGGATCAGATAACACAGACAGAGGTAGCCTGTTCAAGGGGTAATGACGAAATAGGTCTCGAGCGTGAAAACCTGGAGTACTTCACCTACTAATTTGATTAATGTACGAGGGGTTGCAGTATTGCCAAGGAGCCACAAAAACAAGATCAGAGCATTTCAACTACAACTTTGCTGCCACATATGATGGATGATGGTTTATGAATTGGGCTTTTGTCTGCAGATGGCCATCTTGAGTCCCCTTTAAAACTGCATCAAAGGGAAAGAATGGCAAAAATCAATGCACATATTCGCTGAGAGCCCTGTTCAGACAAGAACCAACTAATAAGGATGTAGCCGTAGAAATAGGAGATGGTGCAACTACCATTCCAGATCATATACACAGTAAAATGCGTAGCAAAGAAATTATAAAACAAATTGATAAAACACCATCGATGAGGGAAAGATCAAAGTAAAAATGACAAGGCAATTCCTATCTACTTTGCAAGAGTTAGCAAAACTCAGTCGATGACTCATCAATAAATAAATTAATAAGAAAGAAAAAACGTACAAAAGTGGTATGCGGACAGTAGCTAAGACAAACCTCAGAAAAAGCACACCAAAGAAGATCCAGTCTACAACACAATATCGATCCTTCAGATCGGTGACCCGAAGCTAAACTACATAAAGCAGTAATACCAACAGTCACTAGCGCAAATTATCTGCAAGTATCAACTTTAAACCCATAAACTGCACCATGCGGAGAGGATTGTATAACTGGATTACCGAGAAACGTTGATTTGCACTCCAGCATAATGAAATACCAAAACTTAGATATTGGCAGATGTGCAGAATCTTGAAGTTGGAGATGTGCTGATAATAGTAGGACCAAAACTAATAGACCACAATGTATACCATCATCAGGTCAAGTAGATAATAAAGCAATATAATCTGTGAGTCACTATGAATTTAGAAATATTCACTGGAACCATAAATACTGTGTTAAATATGACCCGGCTATTAGACCTCTTTCATATGGTCACTGAGCCCCTCCTACCTTTTAACGAGGCCCTAATGGATACCATGTGGGAGCCTGGCCCAAACCTTGCTCAGGTCCCCCTGTCAATCCCCAGAGTGCACCAGGCCACTGCCTTCCCCCAGATGACCCTGCATTTTCATCTCAACACCCCTCCACTGAAAACTTGGTGTGGCAAATGTGTCTCAAAGAAAGACTAACCCTAAAACATTCCAACAATTCTTCGTGGCTTGGGCAATGGACATCATTGTCGCCATTAGCCACCACGCTTGACATCATGGACAGGCCTTTTAATGGGACTCACATATTTGAGAATGAACTCTGCTTTGTCCACAAAACAGTAGGGCCACAGCACATACTCTAGGTTTATCTGCTCCACATTACCACCACACCATCTGGTAAACTGCATCAGCCTTATTTCTTCTTCTGTGGCTTCAGCAGAGGTGCCCTATATTTCAAGTCAATCCCTTTTAGATGCTCACTTTGTTTCGGGCTTCTCCTCCGTAATGGCGAGTCCAGGATATTCAGGCTCTAATGATGATGTTTCAGCCTCTATCCTTTATTTCGGTGAGACAGGCTCTGAGGCTGCTGGGCTTCAGCGTATCTTGCTCATGACACATGCCCGCTGGACAGAGTGCGCTGAATAAGGGGAAGCTCTCCGACATGGTCCAGATCTTGGAGGAACTGCAAAACGCCTGCAGTGGTGGCTTATGAACTGCGATTTCCCCAACCAAATTTCACAGTAGTGATAGATGCATCCTGGTCTTGGGGGGAATCCGGACTCCACATCAACCTGTTGGAGCTCTGAGCAAACCGATTGGCATTGAGAGCCTTTCTACCCTCCATCCAGGGAATTCTAATGCAGGTGCTAACGGACAACATCACTGCCATGTGGTACTACAACAAGTGGGATGGGGTGGTGGACCCTTTGTCAAAAGGCACGGCATCTCTGGACATGGCTGTAACAGCAGGGCATATCCCTGGTATTTCAGCACTTGGTGGGTTCTCTGAATGCCAAAGCAGACAAACTCAGTGAAAGATGCCTAGGGGATCACAAATGGCATCTCCATCCGGAGGTGGTGCAGGGTCTCTTTTAGCAGTGTGGAAAGCCTTTGTTCACCACTACCCTGAACATTCAGATCTAACCATGTCATCAGTTTTGCGCACTGGAGTTTCCAGGGCAGCCAACGCTATGAGACGTTTTTCGTCTTGAGTGGACCTCAGGCCTCCTCCATGCCTTTCCACCCATACCACTCCTGCCTAGAATTCTCAGGAAGATCATGAACAACCGGATTCAGGTCATCCTTGTGGCTCCGGACTGGGCACCGAGATTTCGGTACTCCGAGCTGTTGAGCATGGCCATCAATCCTCCGATCAGGCTGCCTCTTTGGGGGGATCTTCCGTCGTAGCAGCAAAAGAGGATCCTCCACCCACACCTGTCAACGCTTTACCTTCTTGGGTGGAGATGGAGTGGCAACAGTTGACAGCATTTAACCTTTCTCCAAAAGTCTGTGAGGTTATCTTGGTAGCCAGGCATCCCTCCACCAAGATGGTATATGCCTGCCATTGGGGAAAATTTGTAGCATGGTATACAGAAACACATTGATCCCATTTCTGCCCCTCTTTCTTAGGTTCTCCTTTTCATTCTCTCTTTTTCCCAGCAAGACTCAGCAGAAAGATAGGCTTTGAAAGCGCCCAAAGCAATTTCAGCTTTGCTGAGGTTACCTGACCAGTCACCCCTCTTCAAATCTCCTATTGTAAACCTTTCAGAAACCTATTTACAACATTTGTTCCCACCTTCACCTTTGATGAAGAGATTGCGGTCCCACTAGGTTATAATTACTTTCCTTTTGGGCAGGGGCTCGAAAGGAGTGCACATTTGTCCACTCTGGCTCCTTACCATCAATATTGCCTTTCTCGTGGCTATAGATTCTGCCCGGAAGGTCAGTCAGCTTCAGGCTTTGTCATTAAATCCTCCTTACCACATCATCTACCCAGACTAACTGGTGTTTCATATGTGATCTTCCTTTCCATCAAAAGTAGTCACTCCCTTTCATGTGGGTGAATTTATCACTCTTCCTTGGAGGGATGAGGCAGAGCGTAAAAAGTAGGCAGAGGAGCAAATTCACTGTCTGGAACTAAAAAGAGCATTTTTGTTGCTCCTCCACCCGTAACTCATGTGTGCGAACAATTCTTTGTGGGTTATGTTGGAGTGAAGAAAGTATGGCACATACAAGGGAGGGCATCTCACAAAGGAACGTTCTCTGTATCAAAATATGCTACACATTGGCCAGAAAGGAACCCCCTGAGGGTTTGCATGCTCATTCCAACAGAGATAAAGCTGCAACCACTGCATTAGCATGTGGAGTTCCGGTCCTGAACATCTGCCAGGCAGCAACGTGAGCTTGCACGCATATACCAAATGTTACTGTCTGTACAGTCTGGCCTGTGGTGACTTTGCCCATTCAGTCCTGCAGGACTTCCTCATGTGAAATTGGTCCGTAACCCACCTCTGGGGAGGTAATGCTTGGGTATCTATTCTAAGGTAATGAATCTGTGGCTAGAAGTCTCTCTGAGCAAGTTAATTACCTGCGATAACACCTTCTCTGTTAGAGACTTTATCTAGCGGTAGATTCCATACCAACCCACCCATCATACCAATTCTGCAAAAGGATTTCTAGGGATAGGGCTTACCCCTTTTAGGGCCCAAGTTTTCGATATCAGTGGTCGGTGTACTTCATGGCTCCACAGTTTTGGTGTGCAAAGTCCAGAAAAGTAAAGTCACTGCACTGGGGTGGCACTTATATAGGCACCGAACACGTCACTCCAGTGAGGACAGGCAAACAATGCCATGTGTAGCCAAATGATGCCACCCATGTGTGCAGCGGTACTGCTCAACAAAAATGTCTGGATCCACTCTGACACCTGGGATAATTCTAGGATAAGGAATCTACAGCTAGATAGAGTCTCAACCAGATAAGGCATTGCCGAAGGTAAATTAATTGGTCTTTAATAAAAAGGGTAAGCCCTAAATACCCACAGGACAGGATGAATAGTAGTTAAAATAAAAAGTAGGACATTGGAGAAAATTTTCAATGTCAGGACATGCAAAGCTTATAAAAGGTGTTTTTCTGTGGCAAGACTGGTCTCCTGTAAACTATTAATCAGGTAACCATGTTTTTATTTAGTAAGTGATAACTTCAGTCTGGGAACAGCTAGAAAAATACTACTTCCACTCATTTTGGTTGTCTCTCGCAATTCAATTTAATTTATTATTGTGATTTGGAACGCCGAGGAGTTCCACATAAACATATACACTAACAATTCCAATTTACTAGGTCAACAGGCGTTAAAAACAGTCCAAAAAAAATTGTTAAAAAATCGCAAATTTCTGTTTCCATAAAATTATACAAAACTCGTAAATGCATGCGGGTGACAGAAAATCAGGTTGCAAACACAGAATTAATTACATAGGTCATTTTAAAATACAGGACTTAATAGGACAGTTCAAAATAAGGTGTGCCATCAGATTCATTTGACGACTTAATCTATGTGATACGAAGATCCTAAAACCTATTTAGAGAAAAGAGTTTTGCTTAGGGATGGGTAGGTTTCAAAGAGATTTAACAGTTCAAAATGTCGTTATAAAGTACAAAATGAAAAGCAGCATCCATGTTCCATTGTGCATGACATGAGCAGCATACAAGGAGTTTGAAGGTGCAAAAGCGCAACTACAGTACCAATTTCATAAAACTTTTTAGGGTGCCACCATATCTTCGGCGGTACAAAACATATCATACCATTAAGTACTCTAACAATTTCAACACGAAAAATAACCCTATAATATTACTTACAGGATACTTTGGATTTTGCCCGAAAAGCACCCTATTTCACCAACTACAGCTAGGCAAAACAGCATTGTCCTTCTCTAAAATACATTTAAAATTTGTTTTTTTTTTAAACGATTTTGAAGCTAGCAGGTTCAGGGAGAGGGGGGCAAAAGACAATGTCTGGCCTCCTCAGCTGTAGCAATGTTGTATTTTAGGAACAGCGACCTCAAAAAATTACGTTGTGAGAGTTGTAGTAGGGGACCGACAAATATAACATGATTTAGATCCTGCACCCATTTTCCGCATAGGTGACAAAGTCTATCCTGCCACACCCCTGTTATTATTCGTAAGAGAAGCAAATTGAACCTTGGCAACAAGATGGTTCTGTGCAATCCATGGGGAAGATTCCATACAACATAAGGTTGGGGCTGTTTGTAAATGCTACTCCCTGCTATGATATCATTATTAAGAATTGTATGACAAAATATCGAATACAACAATATCGACATCCTATCTCTAACAAGGTATGTACAAAAATATCGAGAAAAAAATATCAATGTCAGAAATATCGTTAAAAAATCGTTTTTTTAAATGAAAAAAATGTAATATTAATAAAATAATACTTATAAATGTAATAAACATAGTTACAAATATATTATAATATTTAAAATTAATAAATTATGTAATAAAAACAAATAATAATAAATATATAATACATAGTAGATACTTCATTAATATTAACTCTAAAAAATATTTTAATAACTTATAAATAAATGAAAATATAATAAATTACAAATACATTTATATACATAAAATAATAATATAAATAACAAATAATAAAAATGTAAAACAAATTAAAAAAAGTAAGTAAATGTTGGATAGCGTAGGGGTAAAAATTACTATTCCCACTCCAGAGAGTGCAACAGTAGGGAAAGTGTTGGATAACGTAGGGGTAACAATTACTATTCCCAATCCAAAGAGTGCAACAGTAGGGAAAGTGTTGGATAGCGTAGGGGTAAACATTACTATTCCAACTCCAGAGAGTAGGTTAAGTGTTGGACAGCGTAGGGGTAAAAATTACTATTCAAACTCCAGAGAGTGCAACAGTAGGGTAAGTGTTGGATAGCATAGGGGTAACAATTACTATTCCCACTCCAGAGAGTGCAACAGTAGGGTAAGTGTTGGATAGTGTAGGGGTAACAATTACTATTCCCACTCCAGAGAGTGCAACAGTAGGGAAAGTGTTGGATAGCGTAGGGGTAACAATTACTATTCCCACTCCAGAGAGTGCAACAGTCGGGAAAGTGTTGGATAGCGTAGGGGTAAAAATGTGTATTTCAACTCCAGAGAGTACTACAGTAGGGTAAGTGTTGGATAGCGTAGGGGTAACAATTACTATTCCCACTCCAGAGAGTGCAACAGTCGGGAAAGTGTTGGATAGCGTAGGGGTAAAAATGTGTATTTCAACTCCAGAGAGTACTACAGTAGGGTAAGTGTTGGATAGCGTAGGGGTAACAATTACTATTCCCACTCCAGAGAGTGCAACAGTAGGGAAAGTGTTGGATAGCGTAGGGGTAACAATTACTATTCCCACTCCAGAGAGTGCAACAGTCGGGAAAGTGTTGGATAGCGTAGGGGTAAAAATGTGTATTTCAACTCCAGAGAGTACTACAGTAGGGTAAGTGTTGGATAGCGTAGGGGTAACAATTACTATTCCCACTCCAGAGAGTGCAACAGTAGGGAAAGTGTTGGATAGCGTAGGGGTAACAATTACTATTCCCACTCCAGAGAGTGCAACAGTAGGGAAAGTGTTGGATAGTGTAGGGGTAAAAATTTGTATTCCAACTCCAGAGAGTAATACAATATGGTAAGTGTGGGATAGCGTAGGGGGAACAATTACTATTCCCACTCCAGAGAGTGCAACAGTAGGGAAAGTGTTGGATAGCGTAGAGGTAAAAATAACATACTTATAAATAAAAAAATAAATAAAAAAAACGTAACTATTAAATAAATATAAACCATTAAAAATACCAATACATAATTATTAAAAACATGATTATCAATAAATAATTAATTAAAAAAATTAATAAAAAATACCATTTAATAATATTTAATTACCAATTAATAATTATTAACAATTATATAATTAACCACATAATTAATTAAAAAACATTATTACTTAATTACATTAAAATTACTTCCCACCCTATTCTACTATAAACCCACAACCCGCTACAGAACATATTTATCAATTAATCAATTAATAAAAATTAATTACCAATTATTTTAAAATAATTACCAATTAATTCAAATAAATTTAAATTTCCTAATAATTAATATTTAATTTTGTGTAATTAAATTACTTCCCACCCTATTCCCCTATAAACCCACAACCCGCTAACAAACATAATTATCAATTAATCAATTAATAAAAATTAATTTTAAAAATAATTACCAATTAACTAAAATCAATATATAATTCCTACTAATTAATAATTAATTTATTATAATTAAATTACTTCCCACCCTATCCCCCTATAAACCCACAACCCGCTACAGAACATAATTATCAATTAATCAATTATTTAAAATTAATTCTCATTTAATTAAAATTAATTACCAATTAATTAAAAAAAATATATAATTCCTAATAATTAATAATGAATACAATATAATTAAAAATCTTCCCACCCTATTCCCCTTTAAACCCACAACCCGCTACAGTACTTAAATACAAAATGTAATTAAATTACATAAAAAAAATTAAAAACATAATAAATACTTAATATTATACAAATAATTTTATAAAAATCGATATTAGTAACATCGAAATTATTAACATCGATATTACTAACATCGATATTTAAAACATCGATATTACTAATATCGATATTAAAAATCTATCGATATTACTTACTTTCTATATTATGTCCCTTCGATATTTAAACATCGATATTATTGTATATCGATATTTAAATTTCGATATTTTGTCTGCATACCCATTATTAGAATGCACTGAACACAATACAGTATCTCTTTTACTGGAGACTTTACAAATAATTTTTTTAATTATAGTTTTCAATACTTGTTTAGGAAGAATGCCTGTGCAGCTGTGCTGTAATTCAAACAAGTTTACAGCGTACTCATAGTTGCTGAAGAGAACACTTTTTCCCTTCAGGGAGGAAAATATTTCCTCACGCAAGGCTACTCGTAAGGTGTTCTTCACATTATTACGTAGTGCATTGCCCCATCTCAAGCATGAAGCCGTGGCAAACAGTAGCCCGAATTCGAGCCAAATCAGATTACACATTTGTTGCCAAAACCGCCCCTCTACTTTTCCCAAAAAATCCAAACTGCTGTTTGGCTACTGATTCACAGGCATGACTCAGCATGGGAGGAATCTTAATTTTAACAAACTGATAGTACATGTACAAAATGTCTTTTCCCACAGTGTTTATAGAGTCTACCAATTGTGGAGGCCTGGAATAGTGTCTTCCTACTGCACTGGTCTATGTGGTCACTGCTGGAGCACTTGCTTGTAAAGATTCTTCCTAGATATGGACACAACTTCACTACAGCAAGTTTGTCTTTCCCCGGGAGGCGCTAGGGGGTGCACAGCGGAATGGCTGGGTGAGACCGCAGCTCCGCCGGACGACCTCTAACTTGTTGCTCTAAGGCCGCCCCAAAGCCTGCAAAACTACTATAAAAACGTCGTCCCAGGCATATGAAACCATCAGGATCACGATGGCTTGCATATCGAGGACCGAGGATCAGCATTAGCAGGTGAAAACTACAAAAACGGCAGCGAGGTCTCGCGACGTCCAAAATGGCGGCCGCTGCTCTACAATCCGCGTTACTGGCGCCGACAGCGCAGTGAGTAAAACGCCTAAATTGAAGCGGCCAGCGCTGCACACAGTTACAAAGGCACATATGGACTATTGTTGTGGCGTGTGAATCTGATTGCTGGATGTGCCCACTCTTGTGGTGTTGACAAACGGCTAATTGCGGACAAGATGGCGGCACCCAGCGACCGGAGGAATGGCGTATTTGGCGGACACTACCCGGGGCCCGTGAGACGCTCTTAACGAAGTGAATATACACATTACACGTGACGGTCCGGACCCCAGATGCTTAGTGGACTAAGGCGGCGCGTTGGCACACAATTACCGGCTGAACACACAACGACCCACGCATTACTGGCCCTGCGAAAAGGGCGCGAGGAGCTCACACGTTGCCCCCGGTGCTAACCATGACAGTGTAACACCCATGTTCTCCCCTCGATGCCGCTACAGAGCTTCGTACATTGCTGTGCTGTGGCGCATGTGATGTGCTGCTGGTGTCGCGCTGCTGAATGGGCTCCTATGCACAAGATTTCCTGGGCCATGCGCTAACTACAGCCGATGCTCCATTGCGCTCGCCACCTTGTTTCCGCGATGGGTTCTTTTGCGCAACATCATCTGCCGGGACAAGGTGGTCCAATCGAGCGTGAACAATCCAGGTGGAGGCCTTTGTTCTTACAATCACGGTCCGCAAAGTGAACCAAAACGGCGACATCCACCAGAAGGACCAGGCCCACAACTCGAGAGACAACGCTGTCGACGCCACCATCATCGACAATGGTAAGGCCTGAAAAACAAAAGCAGAAAATATCCTTTGAAGCAAAAAAGACACCCAAGACCACAGAAACGATGTCTGGAAGTGGGGCTCTGGCCGAACCATCTCCCAGTAACAACATGGAAAAGATACTGCTGTCCATCCAGACCAACCTGCAAGACATCAATGGTAAGCTGGACAATTTAACGTGTAGGATAGATGGTATGGCGGCCAAACTGGAGAAGCATGAAGAGAGGTTGGAGACGGCCGAGAAATGAATCTCAGCAGTTGAAGATGAATCACATACCACCACCACCAAATGCACCAAAATGGAGCGGGTCCTGGAGGTGATAAAAGCGAAGGAGGAGGAATTGGAAGCGCGCTCAAGACGAAACAATGTGCGCATCACGGGCCTTCCAGAGACGACCAACACGGGGCGCATGGAGCAGTATGTAGAGAAATTGTGCAAGAACATCTTTGGGGATGCCGCGTTGTCGCAGATTTTTGTGGTCGAGAGAGCGCACAGATCCCTTGCGCCCCGTCCACCGCCTGGAGCGTCGCCGCGCCCTATTGTGGCGAGGATCCTGAATTATCGTGACAGGGATACCATCTTGAGGCTCGCACGAGAGAAAGGAACTATCACACACCAAGGTAATACCCTGGAATTCTACCCGGACCACACAGTGGCTGTGCAACAGGCGAGGAGGGAATTTACTGCAGTGAAATCCAAGCTTCGGGATCTTCACGTCAACTATTCAATGCTATACCCTGCCAGGCTATGTGTGATGTGGGAAGGCTTGGCTGTGATAGTAGCGTCTCCTAAAGCTGCGCAGGAATTTGTGAAAAAAATAATGAAACAGAACAAGTCCAATGCACAGGATGATCAGCAACTGGAATCGGAATGAGTACATCAACGATGTGATACATACATCCCGTGTGAGTATGATAGGTTTTGTCGCCCCATGGGCGGTTCTACGCGCTCCTGTTGGATGAGACGCAGCCAGTGGGGGGTGGCGCCCTACGTTAGCTCCCATCTACTCAGTGCCAGTAAGTATCCTGTCCGGTGATGCTTGCCAATAGCGATTCTTTTTGACACAGTTTTGTACATTGGTGCATATGGCAGGGAGATACGTGTTCTAAATCGGGCCTCAGCGTGGGCTCCGGTGAGGATTAACTGCTACATATAGTACTGAGGTGCTGGGCTATCTCACGCTGGCCACCAATGGGACCTGTCTTCCTTGCGCTGTACACACGTGTCTGGACGTGCTGTTTAAAAACAATACCAGGCGGGATAAATGTTAATCTGATTGCTGTGACTCATAAACACTATCGTTGTGATATAGCACTTACTTCCCTGGCTGCAGCCCTCATGCGGTCGGGCCATGAATCCTGCCTCTCAGAGGTCTTTACTTATCTCTTGCTTTGATATGTGTGCTGGCACAATGGCTGTGACACTGAACCACCCTGATAGACAATGTTGAACGTAACGGAGCATCACATGGATTGCTGCGGAAATACCACACGGGGATCAGTGATAACCACAAAGTGCACGATTACCTTGTTGTCCTTGACAAAACATTGGTGCTCCCGGACACTCTGAGAGATGCGGGACAGAATGAGCAGGGATGGTATATGGTGTTGGGGTACCGTAAATTCCACTAAGAGACGCACCAAAGGTTATCTTTCAAGTACACTGCTGTTGATTTTCCGTACTGTCCTCATTTGCTATTATTCACAGGCGGCTTTGTTATGTAATAATGCACTGTAATGACTACTCAAAGGCCATGATCATGTAAGTGTAGGGCGGGGACGGATCTGGGGCATACAATCATATTACGTTTGAGTCAACCAGCGTTATTAGAGTCGTCCACATCCATTAAGTTGGATGGTGAGTTGTGCCCCTAGCGGACCTCCACGAGGGTGTTCCCCATAAAAGTTTTGTTCCAATGGTATTTGTGGAAAGACCAGATCTGTTGTCGGGACTAGTTGGGGAGGGTGAATGGCTTCGGCATGATTGGGTTGCTGGAGTGGGTGTGGGAGGGAGGGATGGGGGTTTTGCTACTGTTCAGAGACCGGATCTTCTAGAGTGTGTCACTCCGATGTGTGTATCGGAACAGGTAGTCACTTGGTTGCATACAGTTACATATATGGAAGTGCAAGACGACCCTAGACATGATTGTATAGCGCTGCAAGTTTGGATATCCCTACCTCACAGATGACACAGAGGGTTGATGGCACAGGTAGTAAACACATGAATCTCCCACATGGAATGTCAGAGGTCTCACGCAACCCAAGAAAATTCGACGGGTGTTTGCCTACCAAAACAGATGTAATATAGATATCGCGTTCCTACAGGAAACGCACATAGCACCAAACACACATCAATCCATAGGCAAACGATGGGCTGAATCTGTATACACTGCCACTTATTCTTCTTACTCAAGGGGGGTGATGACACTGATACGTAAGGGAATACATTTCACTACACAACAGGTGACACAAGACCCGAACGGCAGATATGTTATTGTGTCGGGCACCCTGCATGGACAAAGACTGACGTTACTTAATGTGTATGGTCCAAATGTAGATGCACCCAATTTTTTTCAGGAACTGTGGGGTCATTTACAGCAGTTAACAGACACGCACATCATTTGCGGGGGTGACTGGAATGTGACATTGGTGGACGATAAGGACCGTTCCGCACAATCCTCTGAACCACACAAACATGCTAGAGCAAAACTCCTGCACATGCTGAAGGATTTGTCATTAACGGACATATGGAGGCACAAACACCCCGACTCACCGGGTGCAACACATATCTCTGCTAGTCGTTGGTCGCGCCTGGACTACTGGTTAGGCACGGATGACATAACACTTTGGGCACAGGACTTAAGTCTCCTCCCCAGAACACTCAGACCACAACCCCATATTGTTCAAGCTCACCATACCAACTTACATTCCACCTCCCTTTCAATGGAGATTCAATTCACGTGCCCTAACAGATATAATTTATGCTGACACCATTCACACCGCAATCAAAGAATACTTTCAGATAAACGAACCCACGGTGGATGATCCATGTCTCCTATGGGAAGCCTTTAAGGCCACGATATGTGGGGTGTGCATGAGCACTACCGTAGGCATACTTCGTGACATACGTCAACAAATAAAACACTGCGAAACACGAATGAGGGATTTAGAGAGGGCTTATGAGGTCAAATGTGATATCACTCTTCTGGGGGAGCTACGACAGATGCACACGGAACATCAAACATTGGTCGACGACAAAATGAAATATCTAGACAAGAAACACTCCGCTAGGTCTTATGGGGAGAGTGGCAGGCCGGGCAGAGTACTGGTGGCCAAAATATGCGAAGGTAGAAGTCATGCAGCAATTCTAGGTATTAAATCTGAGGATGGCACACTCCAGACACAAGCCGCTGACATTCTGAACTGCTTTGTAAACTCTTACGGGGCACTATACAAATCACAACCGATTGCGTTGGAAGAAGATATTAGCAGCTATTTCAGGGAAGTGGCAATAGCGTGGCTCTCGGATGGTCAGAGGGAATATTTAGAGGCACCCATTACGGTAGAGGAAGTCACAGATGTGATTAAGTCACTGCCGAATGGGAAGGCACCAGGCCTGGATGGGTACACAAACGAATTTTACAAACAATACGCGGATATACTAGCCCCTCATTTGGTGGGAATGTACGGAGCTGCATTTGATCAAAGGGAACTACCCCAACACTCAGGGAAGCAGTAATATTTGCCCTTTTAAAACCCTCTAAAGACCCAGTCCAATGCGATTCCTGCAGGCCGCTATCGCTGATCAATGTCGATTCCAAAATTCTTCTGAAAATTATGGCGGTGCGGCTAACACCACTAATGACTAATCTGGTACTACCTGACCAGGCGGGGTTTGTTCCTACTAGGTCCAAGTCCCATAACACTAGGACGCTATTTGCCTTATCACACTATCTTCAGCCCAATACGAAGGCGGTAGCGGTGCTGCTAGATGCCGCCAAGGCCTTTGATTCTATCGAGTGGAGCTACCTGATTGCCATTTTACACCGCATGGGATTCCCCAAAAGATTTGTTCAATGGGTATCCTTAATTTACACCAATCCTCTCGCCAGGGTCCGAGTGAATGGTTACTTATCCGATAGCTTTGCGAAAGAACGTGGTACTAGGCAGGGATGCCCACTATCCCCCCTCCTATTCGCTCTAGCTCTAGAACCTTTGGCCTGCATAATCCGCCAGAATTACAAATCGTCTGCCCTACAATTCCCTTCCAGACCACTGCATATATCTCTGTACGCAGATGACATGGTGCTCTACGTTCGAGACCCCGCTGAACATTTGAATCAGCTGCTGAGAGAATATATCAAATTCGGTGATCACTCCGGCTTAGCCATAAATTGGTCAAAGTCCTACGTCATCCCACTCACTGACACGATGACTCCCATGGACACAGAGTATCCATTAGAATGGCAAACCGATCCGATACGGTATTTAGGGGTGCTGTATCATAGAGACCCCGAGGTAGTGATCCGCTCGAATTATGGATCTACGATCTCCAAATTGGAAAATAAAGTAAAACGCTGGATACAGCTACCGTTGTCCTTGGCGGATCGTATCGCGATCGTAAAAATGAATATACTGCCTAAACTCTTGTACCTTTTTACCAATATCCCAATCACCCCTCCCAGGGAAGTATTCCGTCGCATAAAGTCACTCGTACTACAGCTCATTTGGGCGGGCAAGCAAGCTCGCATTGACCTCCAATCATTGACACTCCCATATGCCAGGGGAGGACTCGGGGTGCCGGATTTTAAACTATACTACTTGTGTGCACAGGCTCAATACGTCGCCTATTGGTATCACGTGGTACCATACCTCACTCACACAGCGATTGAAGAAGGGGAAGCGAAACCTATCCCTCTGTCAGCTATTCTATCACACAAAAGGCAACCCCTGCATGCTCAAGACATTAACACAATAGACACCACAATAAGGGCGTGGCGTGACCTTGGACAACTGGCACATAAAACCTCTCTCTACGCACCGGACATGCCTTTACACGATCATTCTGCCCTGTCTCGGGGTGCCGGATTTTAAACTATACTACTTGTGTGCACAGGCTCAATACGTCGCCTATTGGTATCTCGTGGTACCATACCTCACTCACACAGCGATTGAAGAAGGGGAAGCGAAACCTATCCCTCTGTCAGCTATTCTATCACACAAAAGGCAACCCCTGCATGCTCAAGACATTAACACAATAGACACCACAATAAGGGCGTGGCGTGACCTTGGACAACTGGCACATAAAACCTCTCTCTACGCACCGGACATGCCTTTACACGATCATTCTGCCCTGTCAGTCACGTGCCAAAAAGTGGGTATGTCGTTATTGCAGCAGGTGGGCATGGAGCGGATGGGAGATCTGTTTAGTGATGGCAAATGTATGGATAATGCAGACTTGACATACATTCAAAACAAATCACAGATGTTCTGTTTCACACATTACAGGCTGGAACAGGCCATGATGGAGCTGTATCCCACCTTTCCTAACGAGCCAGACAGTCTTGACACACTACAGTTGATTATTGCAACTCAAGATTTATCGCACCTAGTATCACGGCTGTACACCACTGCACAGGCAGAAATATCACACTCCATTGAGAGGGCTAAATCCAGATGGGACTTGGTTCTGGAAGATCCACTAACAGAACAGGAATGGCAACAGACATGCGCATTAATACAAATTCTTACTCCTAATGGCAATCTTAGAATCATACATTACAAGTTCCTTCATCAGGCGTACTACACACCGGCACGCATGTGCAAATACGGTATGCAGGATGACGATAGGTGTAAGCAATGTGGTGCAGGAGGCGCTAACTTTGCACATTTGGCCTGGTGTTGCTCCAAAGTCCGTGATTACTGGGGAGATGGCACTGCTAAACTGTCTGCTATGATAGGGGTTGAGATAGATTGCATGATCCGTATCTGCTTACTAGGCATTATACCACAACTTAAATCTACTAAACGTAAGTTTTGTGCGGTTGCATTATTGCTAGCCAAGAGACAAATTTCACAATGCTGGCACAGTACTAAGGTGCCAACCATATCTAGGTGGTTGCAGGACATGTCCAGCTGTAGGGACAAACTCCTGACATATGAGGAACTACCGATGCGTTCTAGGCCAAGGGACTTCTGTGGATACCTCACTGCATATATACGCACACTGGAGGCTGATACGGATGAATGATGTGAGAACTCGCCTCAGAGTGAAAAGGGTTATATCACTATGGATGGTAACAGGTGACGTGCTCTGCATAGATATAATATATATATATATTACATTCAGAATTTTACGGAACTGACTGCTAGTATGTGATGGTATCATTGCTTGGGTTAAGAGTTGTTAATTTCTGTGTATTATTGCACACCAACAAAATCTAAAAACAAGACCTAATTTATATGCAATACGCCGCCGGACAGCGAGTTGCCGGCTACAAGGCTGTGTAAAGTTACTCTTACAATGTGTCATTTAAGCTAACGCAGCCGGCCCTCGGGTTGTAGGCTCCTGGCTGTGTAACCATCTTCTGTTATAAATAAAGGTCGTACAAAAAAAAAAAAAAAGTTTGTCTTTCCCCAACAACCCGTCGGTATTTTTCTGACTCTACATCCCAGATTTCTAAAAAACATCATTTTACTTTTTATATTTATTTTTAAAAAGTAGACATCTGAGTAGAGTGCTAACTCATTAAGTCTCCTTTATAGTCTGATTGGAGTTAAATCTAACAGAATGGCGTCGTTCGCATAAAGCAGACAGCTTGGTTTCATTGTTCCTAGCTTAGGGGGGTCCCCTTTACAGAGACCCACCCTACTCACCAAATCGTTAATATAAAGTGAGAAAAGGAGATGAGCCAATAGGCATCCTTACTTCAGCCCGTTATGGGTCTCTACTTTGCTTGACAAGCCATGGGTGCCTCCCATCAGGACCTGAGTCCAGGTGGAGGAGTGCAATGAGATGATCAATCTGAGCAGGTGCATGTGACCCCCCATTACGGTCACTTTCCTCCACAGTGTCCCTGGTCAATCTGGTCGAAAATTGTGGAGAAGTCTATAAAGCCGGATATATAATCCATTCCCTTGCTCATTGGATATTTTTTAATTAGAGGTTGCAGGGCATCTATATTATCTAGAGTGGCACGATGTTTGCGGAACCCAGCGTGCCCTGCAGGGACAAAATCTTTTCCAAAAGCCCAATCCTGGAGGGGGAGAAATATGATCTCGGCAAACAATTTTCCGGTTACATCCAATACTGCAATCTGCCTAAAGCTGGCAGGGGACTTTTTATAAAATGGCACCAAAATGCTTCTTTTCCAAGAGGATGGGATAGTCCCATGTGCATAGCAATAAGAGTAAAAGAAGTGTGTTCATGCAGAGCTATCTTGTTTGACCATAGCAATTGGTCCCATAGCACTTGAATACCTGGCCCCTTTAATAAAGCACTCTATTTCCTTACATGAGGGGGGCCGTAATCAATTCCCATGGGAGACTCCAGGACTAATTCTAGGTTGGGCCCAGCCAAGGGATTTAGTGCATATAACTGTGAGATGTGTGAGATCCATTTTACATCTGATAATAAAGTTCTGCCATCACAGTATTTAGCAATTAAAGCTCAATATGTACATGAATCACCGGACTGTGCAGCCTCTCTTAATTTAATCAAATTTGCATCTTCCGCCCCTCTACGCTATGCCTGCTTCCTTTTTATTGCCTGCTTTAATCTATAAATTTACCTTTGTCTAGTCATCGAATACTGCTTAAAAGGTTCCCTCATTAGGGCATTGATGGGGGGCGTGGCTTGAGCGCCGAGGGTGATGGCGGCGTGAGCCCAGAGCTCCGTGCCTCTTCCCCTGATAAATCCTGATAACAACGGCAGAGAGCCTGTGTAAGCCCCGGCGCTGGAAGGGCGAGCCGCGGTGACTGGCGAGGCAGGAGGAGAACACCTGCGGGGGCTGCTCAATCGAGTGAGGCCGCCGAACCCCGGAGCGGCACGAGCCGAGGGAAGGAGGCATCTAAGATGGCGGCTGCGACGGAGTGCTGGGAGCGCTGAGACGGACCGGGCCGCCCACAGCAACGCGGCTTGGTGGTCGGAGACGGCCGCGGGCCACAAGGCGTCCGGAAGTGAGCTCCCTGACAACCGGAGGACTCGGCGACCCTGATAGCTGCAGCTATCACAGCAGGAGGGACCGGCCGCTGGTGTGATGAGGCGGCCGCGCTGGAGGAGACGGCCGCCCGGACGCGCCTGTTTAGGCAGGAGTGAAGTGCCGGGAGCCGCCCCAGGAGAACCGGAGGCACGGGACACAGTCCTGAGCCCCAGGCGAGACAAGGAGGTGAGGAGCAGTGACCGCGCAGTGGGCCAGGGGGTGACGACATTGAACAGAGGAGGCGGGCGCCCCCACCCCCCCTTGTGTCCACCGTGGAGGGTCTGAATCGCTGGGGGGACCATCTACGAAGCGCAAAAGCGGCGGAGGAGCCCCGGAAGTGCCAGGCTCCGCGGAGTATGAAAATGTATTTGGGGAAGTAGCGGAGAGGGGTGCACAGCGAGAGGCCCCTGAGGGCGCATCACGAAGAGAGCCGGTCGAGAGCCCCGATATCCCCCCCCAGAGGCCACAACGTCGGGCACAGGAGAAGCAGCAGCAGCCACACGACAGGGCGCACGACAGAGAGGGCCGACCGAGGCCCCGATCTCCCCCCCAGAGGCCACAGCAACACGCACAGGAGGGGCAGCAGCAGCCGCGCAACAGGGCTGCATAGCCGGTTGGGGACCTGAGAGACTGCGGTGGCCTGGGGGGAGCGCTGGGCATTGGACAGACGCCTGAGACAGGGCCCTGCCATAATGTGGAAGCCGAGAGCTAAGGCGGAGGGGGCGGCGACCTCGGATACTGCGGAGAGGGACCCTGCGGAGCCCAAGGACCTGCAGCAGTTGCAGGATCGCATTCTGGAGGCTATTACGGCCACGCGCGACACGCTCCACAACGACATAGCACAGGTGGCGTCGGGGCTAGGCCTGCTCCGGGCGGACCACGACAAGCTGAAGGACAGGGTCAAGGACAATGAGACCATGATAAAAGACCTAGCGCCCGCTCAAAAAGTGCTGGAGGGTAAGCTTACGGAGGCCCTGGACCGCATTCAAGCCCTGGAGAGGAGAGAGGAAGACGCCGAAAATAGGAGCCGGCGCAGCAATGTCCGGATAGTAGGCGTGCCGGAGACTGAAGGGGTGAAAGACATGGTGGCCTATCTTGACGAGTGGCTAAAGACGGTTGTAGCGCAGGAGGGGTTGTCCCCATTCTTCACACTGGAGCGAGCCCATAGGGTCCCGTCTGGACCTCCTAAGCCGGGGCTACCACCCAGACCGATAATAGCCAAGCTGCTACATTACAAGGACAGGGACCTGCTCCTGCAAAAAGCCAGGGACGCTGGCCCGTTTCAGATTGCGAACAGTAAGGTCACACTCTTTCCTGATTTCACCTTTGAGACGCAAAAGCAACGCGCCTCCTTCCTGACGATTAAGAGGGAATTGCGCAACGAGGGCATACCCTACTCCTTGCTTTTCCCGGCCAGGCTCCGGATAGTGGTGGATGACAAGACGCTCTTCTTCAGTGCGGCAGCGGACGCTTGGGACTGGTGGGAGACATACAAGGCAGGGACGGATGGCGCCAAGATACAAGAGGAAAGGGAAAAGGAACGGGAGCGCTCATATGCAGGCCCACGGAAATCGAAAAGGCTGCGGAAACGGAAACAGGGGACGCGCAAGCCAACGGCCTCCCAAACTGAAGCTGAACGGAAGGCCGCGTTGCTGGAGGTGGAGAAGCTGGCGCGGGCTGGGAGCCCCGGCTCTAGGCGGGGCTCGGACACGGACACGCATGTATCGGCCTCGGGGTCGGAGTCAGACCTTTCTGGCGTCCATCATGCCAAGGGCCCGTTGGTGACGCCACAAACGGCGGAGGAGATCCTGAGTGTCTGAACTGCACACAGTAGGCGAGGGGTAACAATTGGAGCAGCGGGCGGGGGCCCGTGACCTGGCAGACATGGGGCTGGGGAGGGTTACCGGGCTTGCAGCCAGATACACTCATGGGGGATTGGGGGAAGGGGCGGGGGGGGCGGGCAGCGCAACTCCCTTCTGGCCATGGCCGCGCTCCATTGGACCTTAATGCGCCCACGGCTACGGCCGTGTAGCACCAACCTGGGTCATTCAGGTACGGGAGTTTGGATGGGAGCTGATATCTTGGTATTGGGGCCTGTTCTGGGGGGGTGGGGGGAAACACAGTTGGGGTTTGTTTGATCTCCTTACTCCCATTGACCCTGGGTACACCGAGGAATGGGCGGTTGGGAGGTCTTGGTTTGTTTGGGAGGGAACCACCACAGACGAGGGGCTGGCACGAAAGAGAAAATGTCGACAGGTTCAATGGGACAATGGCTAATGTGAACGGTTTGAACTGTATAACCTGGAACGTCAGGGGGCTACACACTATGCAGCGTAGACACAAAGTGCATGCCTTTTTATTGAGGAGGGGGGTACATATTGCTCTATTGCAGGAAACGCACCTCACGAAGCAGGAGGGAGCAGCGCTGCAGAGGAGGTGGAGGGGCCAGCTCTTTCACACCTTTTACTCAGCCTATGCTAGGGGAGTACTGATCTGGATCAGGGCAGGCACACCATTCCAGCTCACGCGTCAGCAGATAGATCAGGAGGGGAGATATGTGGTGGTGGAAGGGAGGCTTAGGGGCAGAGACATTGTACTAGCTAGTATATATGCCCCGAACATCGATCAACTGGCTTTCTTTGCGAAACTATCAGGGACATTGGCACACTCTCTAGCGGGCCCGATTCTGCTGGGGGGAGACTTGAACTCCATAGCGGATGCTTCCCTAGATCGATCCCACCCCCCACTGCAGGATTCCCCGGTGCACCGACTATCTAGGGGTAGACGGGAGTGGCAGGAGAGCTGGGAACTGACGGATGTGTGGAGAGCGCAGCACCCGACTGACCGGGATTTTTCCTTTTACTCTGGGCTCCACGACCTGCATGTCCGATTGGATGTGGTGCTGTGCTCTGGGAGTGTACTACCGGCCGTTGCCGGGTCGGAGTACCTATCGAGAACAATCTCGGACCACAACCCACTCTTAGTTCGACTGGCCTGGGTGGCCGAGACGCCCAGGGTACCCACCTGGAAACTTAGGCCAGAGACACTAGAGGACCCCCTACTTGGTGCAGCCTTGGAGGAGGGGATGTCCCGGTACTTCGCGGAGAACGAGGGGTCGGCGGCCACTAGGGCTACGGAATGGGATGCCTTTAAAGTAGTGATGAGAGGCCTGTGCATTACGAAATATGTAGGCACAAGGAAGGTGTTGCTGGGCGACCTGGATAAGGCGGATGCCAAACTGCGGGAAGCAGAAAGGAGGCGGCCCGGTCGCCCGGATCTCCAGGGGGAGGTCAGCTCGGCTAGGGAGGCGGTGGCGGCCGAGGTGGAACGGCTCCGTGCATTTCATTATAGACGGTATATACTGCGATCCCATGTCGACGGTGATAAATCAGGCACCCTCTTGGCCTGGCTCTCGAACGCCACTAAACGTTGCTCTTCCATACTACAGTTACAGGATGAGGCCGGCCTCTTGCGATACACCCAATCAGGAATAGTTGATGGGTTCCAGAAGTATTATGAGGGCTTATATAAAAGTACCCCAGGTGACCGGGGGGGTGCGGCCGAGGCCTTTTTGGACGGCTTACCCCTACCGCAGCTAGAGGCGGAACAGGCGAAGGAGCTGGGATCGGATATTGAGCTGGGTGAGATTAGGAGGGCGGTGAAGAAAATGGCACGCAATAAGTCGCCGGGGATAGACGGGCTACCCATCGAATTCTACAGTAAATATCTGGATATTCTAGCGCCGCGGCTCCAAATTGTTTACAAAGAGGCCATGAAAGCGGGCCGCCTACCGCAGTCTATGCGGGAAGCAATTGTAGTACCGCTCCTAAAATCGGGCAGAGAGAGCAGCAACCCCGCATCTTACCGGCCGCTCTCTATGCTCACCACCGACTATAAAATATTGAGTTCCGTACTGGCGGCGAGGCTCTTGCCACACATGTCGGGACTAATACACGAAGACCAGAACGGGTTCATACCGGCCCGTAACACCACGATTAATATTAGGCGACTCCTCCACCTCATGGATGATCAGGGCGAGGATGAAGGGTCTGCATTGGTCCTCTCTATCGACATCGAAAAAGCTTTCGACAGTCTAGAATGGGACTATCTATTCACGGTTATGGGACGTTTCGGTTTGGGCGCCGGCTACATTCGGTGGACGCGGGTTCTTTATGCGGAGGCAGTGGCAAGAGTGAGGGTCGGGACGACGATATCTTACCGCTATCCGGTGGAAAGAGGCACCCGACAGGGTTGCTCCCTATCCCCCCTTTTGTTTGCGCTAGCCATTGAGCCCCTGGCAGCCGAGGCCCGAAAGGGGCGGCACTTCGTTGGGGTGCGCGCCAGAGATGGGCACCAGTACATCTCACTATATGCCGACGATTTGCTACTCTTCCTGAACAACGAGGTTGCGGAGTTGGAGGGCGCAGAGGCGCTGCTGGAGAAGTTCGGAGCACTGTCGGGGTTGAGGGTTAACTGGACCAAGACGAGCCTATTTCCGTTGCGGAAGGGCACTTCTCGGCCGTGCCACCGGCCGTCGCTGGCCTGGGAACCCACCTTCATTAAATACCTGGGGGCCCACATTTATCACATGGCGGAGGACTTGCTTGAGGGTAACCTAGGGTGTTGCGTGCGAGGATTGAGGGGCTGCATGTCCTTCTGGGCCACTCTACCGCTCTCTGTGGCCGGCAGGATATCCTTATTGAAGATGGTCGCCCTGCTGCGACTACTATACTACTTCCGCACGCTCCCGATCTGGATACCTAGCTCCTTTTTCCGGCAGCTTCAGTCCCAGATGACAGCATTTATATGGGGAGCTGGACGATGCAGGGTGGCGCTGACAACGCTTGCCCGCCCGAAGGACGAGGGGGGACTGGCGGTGCCGGACTATGAGCTTTACTATTTAGCGGCCCAACTGCAAGTCTTTACGCAGGAGGTGGCACGGGTATTCAGGGGCCCGGAAGATGGACGGTTGAAAGGCAGGCCCCGCCCCATTTTGGCTTACATCGCCCTACAACAGCGGATTGGGGGGCGAGACTTGTCACTAGAACAACGCACGTACCGTCAGTGCTGGAATCGAGCGCAGAAGAGGGCGGGAATTCGACGCCCGTACGCCGCCGAGATCCCGTTGGTAAGCATGGGCGAATTTTGCGAATTCGCGATCCGTGAATTTGCGGATTTGCGAATTCGCGATCCGCAAAATTCGCGAATTTGTGCGAATTTGCGGATTTTTGGTTTTTTGCGTGTTCGCGGGTTTTTTTGCGTGTTCGTGGGGTTTTTTGCGTGTTCGCAGGGATTTTTGCGTCTTCGCGAGCCGCTTGCATAGCGAAGTTACCCATGCAGTCGTTTGTGAGAGAGGGAGGGAGAGAGAGATAGATAGATAGATAGATAGATAGATAGATAGATAGATAGATAGATAGATAGATAGATAGATAGATAGATAGAGAGAAAGAGAGGGAAAGAGAGAGGGAGAGAGAGAACGAGAGAAAGAAAGAGAGGCCACATCTCTGAAGGGCCAGATTCCTGAGTTGCCCCTACAGAACATACAGCTTTTTATTTTTAGCAAAATGCATAGGAAAATTGTGCTGTAAAGGTCTCTTTTAGTTTAACCCTCCTGACAACTCAAAATGGGTGTATTTGCCATCCTCTCCCTTCTTCCTGTTTTTTATATCTGCAAGTGCTTCCTGATGAGGTTTAATTCCTTGGACAGGTGCCTCGTTGCCTACTTGGAACTATTCTCTGACCCTGCTTCAAGGGTCAGAGCAGGGTCAGAGAATAGTTGCAAGTAGGCAACGAGGCGCCAGGAAGCAATTAGCAGCAGGTGTCCAAGTTGAATTTAATTTGTTTGTAACCCTTTTGTAAAAGGTTACAAAGAAATTAGGTTCAACTTTTGCACCTGCTGCTGTAACCCTTGCTTGGCTGAAAATTCGTCCCCGCTGATTCGCGGATTTTACCGCGATTTCGCAAGATTCGCGGATCGCGAAATCGCGGAAAATCCGCAAATTCGCCAGCGAAACGGATTTTACGCCCACCCTTACCCGTTGGGCATGTTGACGGCGTTGCCGCATGGAGGCGACTGGTCACCCCTACAACGATGGGAGGACGCGGGCGTGCAGGTTGTCGGAGACCTCTACGAAAATGGAATGCTACTCCCGTTTCAAGACCTGCTAGAACGCTTTGGCCTTCCGAGGGGGGGAAATCTGCTCCACGCGGCGGTGAGCGGAGCAATTCAGACACACTGGGGAACGGGGCTGGCTGAACCCGAGACGGCAGCGGCGTGCCAATACACCATGATGGCCGCGGGCACAATCAAAGCAGTGACGTGCCTATACAATCTCCCTCCCCTCGTGTCATTGAAAGCCAAGTGGGAAGCTGACCTAGGTAAAGACATTCCTGACACGACGTGGGCACAGCTAGTGCGTCGGGCCCGCAACAGTACGAGGAACGCGAGGTTTCAGCTTATCCACTATTACATACTACTTAGGGCATATGTGACCCCGGGGAGGATAGGGAGATACTTTGGGACGGTGGAGGCGGCATGCCCACGCTGTCTGGAAGAGGGGGCTGAACTGGTGCACATGTTATAGGCATGTCCGGCCCTCCGAGATTATTGGCAGGCCATAGGAGAAACTTTGAATGGGGTGACTGACAGAACCGTAGATTTCGGCCCGGCAGAGTGTATTTTGCACTGGTTCCCTCACACCCCCAAAAACAAACTCACGAGCAAGTTCATCGATATGGGGTTGATAGTGGCTAAGCGGGAGATTACCAGGCACTGGAAGGCGAGGGTGGGCCCGACCCCTAGACGGTGGCTCAACAAATTCTTGAAGTGGGCGACCACCGACAGCACACATAGGTACCAGCTAGCGCATAGGACTCCTAACCCGGGGGCGCTTGAGGCAGCGACAGCGTGGGAAATGATGGTGCAGGCCCTCAGAGATAGTGGTGAAGACGAGGAAGATGAGGCCCCCGACACGGGCGGGGAAGGCAGGATAGGCTGAATGGCCGGCGCGTAAGCATGGGATACTAGAAGCCAAGATACGTACCCTAGATGAACAGCAACGAACAATGCTAGAGGCCCTTGGACAGGTGGTGGGGAGGGCAGGGGAGTTTCCGTTTGGTTCATGGGGGGAGGGGGCGGGTTTCATTGCACTAGTTAGTTGAGGGATAAAAGTAGTCATGCATACACTTCTGCAGCGCGATACTCCGGCAACACTGGTATCAGGCATGGAGGGGCTAAGAACCTATCGCCGCCCAACCCATGGGTTGTGGGCTACCAGGCTGTGTATAACGGAATAAGGAATGATACGTTACGGCTCAATGATTAATATGAAACATGTATGTGATTTGGCCTGATCTTTGTATGACTACAATAAAAATTACTTACAAAAAAAAAAATTAGGGCATTGATCACACGATTAAATGTTTTCACCTCCCGTTATTTAACCACTGAAGGATTAATGCCGCCAGCCCGCTTTTTCCTTCCACACAATTTAAATAGGGACAGAACCTTCTCAAAACAGGGGATGGGGTTTTCCTGTTTAGGGGCTAAACTTGCATTTTCAATAAGCATCCAGAGACAGGAGAGGTTCTTATTAGACCAAAATGTACGCCCATTTATTTTGTTAAACAGCATGCTATCATCTCTTAGATTCCAAAAATTCCAGTAACTCAGGTTCCAGGTTGACATCTACCAATAAAATGCTATGCTCACACCAATTTGTCCTCAGTACCTTAAATTGCGTGCATTCACCAAACTAGCTGAAAGGATACCACCATATAGTCAATTAAAGAATACCCATGTGAAGCATGAAATGTAAGGGAGGCTGGAGAATCTACTATATAGAAAAACTAGGTCATTCATTCTGCAAATTATGCAGTAAAGACAGTACCCGCCTCTCAGATCTAATATGGCCGGGCATTCATTATTCAGGGATGGACCATACATCTTGGGCATATCTTGGTTACAAAAGGCCATGGAAGAACAATTTGAAATTTTGGCATTGAAGTCACCCACCATCAATATCAAAGTGCAAAGATTACCCTTTATGAATTTACAATATAAAATTGACTATATTTTTTAAGACATACCCGTGTCTTTGCTGCTTATTATTATAAGTTATTTTCTTGCGAAGATTGACTTTTATACTCAAAAGGAATTTGTTTTTAAATCATTGTTGATTAGCACATTAGGCAGATAAATCACAGTTTCTGCATTTGACTAAGATATCTAATTATCCAACTGTGTATATTTAGGAAATCCATTGAAGGAACATTTACCCATCGACTTCTTTTGCCAAAGCCCTCAATGGTATATTGGGTTGTCCATTTTATGTATCACGAGCTTACCCATCGCGCGCTGCTGCGATCTCAGAAGAAAGGAAACTCGTTATGATAACATTCAATTTACATTGTGTCATTTTTATTGAAACTTATTCATTTTTATATGGAAAACATTTCGTTTTAATTCTATTTATTTATTCAAGTGCTTGTGGATACATGATTTTTTGTTTTTCCATCTGGTGCGAACATCAGTATTCAAAAGATTATGAGGGCCCTGGGGGGCCGATATTTAAAAAAATGTTATGCCAGAAACCTTCGCGAGAGTGTACTCAACAACTTCCCAAAGTTTCCTGGTGTTCGGATGAATGCTGTTTTAATTCTATTTATTTATTCGAGTGCATGTGGATACACGATTTTTTGTTTTTCCGTCTTGTGTGTACATCAATCAATCAATCAATCACTGCATTTATAAAGCGCGCTACGCACCCGTCAGGGTCTCAAGGCACTGGGAGGAGGGGGGCTCCTACTGATCGAAGAGCCAGGTCTTGAGGAGTCTTCTGAAGGCCAGCAGGTGCTGAGTCTGTCGTAGCTGGTGGGGAGAGCGTTCCAGGTCTTGGCGGCGAGGTGGGAGAAGGATTTTCTGCTGACGGTGGCCCTTTGGATGCGTGAACTGTGGCGAGGGCGAGGTTGGCTGAGCGGAGGCTTCGGGTGGGGGTGTGGAAGCTGAGTCGGTTGTTGAGGTATGCAGGTCCGGTGTTGTGAAGGGCTTTGTGTGCGTGGATGAGGAGCTTGAAGGTGATCCTCTTGTTGACGGGGAGCTAGTGCAGGCTTTTCAGGTGGGGTGTGAGGTGGCTGCGTCGAGGAGCGTTGAGGATCAGTCATGCCAAAGCGCTCTGGATTCGTTGCAGTCGTCTCAGGAGCTTGGTTGTTGTTCCTGAGTAGAGGGCATTCCCGTAGTCGAGTCTGCTGGTGACGAGGGCTTGGGTGACGGTTTTCCTTGTGTCGGGAGGGATCCATTTGAAGATCCTGCGGAGCATGCAGAGGGTATTGAATCTGGACGCGGAGACGGCGTTGACTTGCTTGGTCATGGAGAGGGTGGAGTCGAGGATGACCCCTAGGTTGCGTGCGTGGTCTGTGGGTTCCGGGGCTGTTCCTAGCGATGTGGGCCACCAAGAGTCGTCCCAGGCTGATGGGGTGGGTCAGAGAATGAGGACCTCCGTCTTGTCAGAGTTTAGCTTCAGTCTGCTGTCCTTAATCCAGTCGGCTACGGCCTTCATTCCTCTGTGGACGTTGGCTTTGGCGGTGTGGGGGTCTTCGGTGAGGGATATGATCAGTTGGGTGTTGTCGGCGTAGGAGATGATGTTGAGGTTATGTTGTCGTGCGACGTGGGCGAGCGGTGCCATGTAGATATTGAACATCATCGGGCTGAGGGAGGATCCCTGTGGGACGTCGCAGATGATCTCGGTGGTTTTCGAGCGGAAGGGTGGTAGGCGGACACTCTGGGTTCTGCCGGAGAGGAAGGAAGTGGTCACGGCTAGGGCCTTCTCTTGGATTCCGGCGTCATGGAGGCGTGCTGATAGGGTGCGGTGGCAGACTGTGTCAAAGGCTGCTGATAGGTCGAGGAGGATGAGGGCAGCTGTTTCTCCTTTGTCCATCAGGATGCTGATGTCATCAGTGGCGACGATGAGGGCGGTCTCGGTGCTGTGGTTGCTGCGGAAACCGGCTTGGGAAGGGTCCAGGATGTTGTTGACTTCGAGGTAGCAGGTTAGCTGTTTGTTGACAATCTTCTCTGTCACCTATGCCGCGAAATGGGCCGGAAGTTCTTGAGGTCCTTGGGGTCCACCTTGGGCTTCTTCAGAAGGGCGTTGATCTCGGCGTGCTTCCAGCTTTCCGGGAAGGTTGCTGTCTTGAATGAGCTGTTGATTGTTTTTCGGAGGTGGAGCGCGCTGGCTTTGTTGAAGACGTGATGAGGGCAGGGGTCAGATGGGGATCCGGAGTGGATGGAGTTCATGGTTTTGATGGTGTCTTCGTCGTTGACGTTGGACCAGGCGGTCAGGCGACTGGTGCGGGTGGAGGTTGCCGGGGTGGTGATCTCGGTTGTGGTTGCAGGGGTGTTGGAGTTAAAGCTGTCATGGATGTCGGTGATCTTGCGGTGAAAGAAGGAGGCCAGGGATACACACAGGTCTTGTGATTGTGGAATGTTGTTGGTGTTGGAGCTGGGGTTGGAGAGTTCTTTCACGATGCTGAAGAGTTCTTTGGTGTTGTGTGCGTTGTTGTCTAGGCGGTCCTTGAAGGCGGTCCTCTTGGCGTCCCTGATGAGCCGGTGGTGTCTGCGGGTGGCGCTCTTGTGGGCTGTGTGGCTGTCAGGTGTTCGGTCTTGGAGCCATTTCGTCTCCAGCTTCTGACAGGTGCGCCTGGAGATCCGGAGGTCTTCGGTGAACCAGGCGGATTTCTTGTTGGTGTG
Organism: Lissotriton vulgaris; assembly: GCF_964263255.1. Taxonomy (NCBI): domain Eukaryota; kingdom Metazoa; phylum Chordata; class Amphibia; order Caudata; family Salamandridae; genus Lissotriton; species Lissotriton vulgaris. The sequence continues at coordinate 751,034,438 of NC_141687.1, read as the reverse complement.
GTTGGTTGTGGAGGTCTTCAGAGGGGCGAGGGTGTTGGCGCATTTGTTGATCCACTGTTTGAGGTTGGTCGCGGCGGTGTCTGGGTTGGTGGGGTCGGCGGGTGGTCTCAGGGCGAGGATGGTGATCAGTTGGTACATGGTGACCTTGCCCCAGCAGCGGTGTGGCAGCTGTTGGGTGTGGTGGTGTGTGGTGGGTTTCCTGAAGGTGAGGTGGACGCATCTGTGGTCGGTCCAGTGGGGTTCGGTGGTGAGGTTGAAGGAGACGTTGGGGCTTGTGGAGAATGTGGGGTCCAGCGTGTGTCCAGCGGCGTGGGTGGGTGTCTTCACAAGCTGTTTGAGTCTGAGGTTGGCGAGGTTGTCGATCAGGGTGGTGGTGTTGGCGTTGTTGTTGTTCTCGAGGTGGAAGTTCAGGTCCCCAAGGGGGATGTAGTCCATGGAGGCGAGGGCTTGGGTGCTGACGAGGTCGGCGATGATGTCGCTGAACTGTGGTCGAGGTCTGGGAGGTCTGTAAACGAGTGTTCCTCTGAGGGTGGTGTTGGGGTCGGTGTGGATCTGGAAGTGCATGTGCTCGGCTGTGTTGAGGGTGTCGTCAGTGTTGGTCGAGATTCTGATGGTGTCTTAGTGGATGATGGCGATTCCCCCTCCCACTCCGTTGGTGCGGTCTCTGCGGGAGATCTTGTAGCCCTGTGGGATGGCTATTGCGACGTCTGGTGCTGAGGTGGCGTTCAGCCAGGTCTCCATCAGAAAGGCGACGTCGGGGCGGTGGATTCTAGGAGGTCCCAGAGTTCGATGGCGTGCTTGCGGGCAGAGCGAGTGTTGAGGAGGATGCAGAGGAGGTGGTTGGGTTCTCTGGTTGGTGGTTTGGTGGGCTGGATGCTGGTGAATCTGCAGTTCCGGCAGGCGAAGGGCCCTTGGGTGCGCATCGGGGTGGCTTGGTAGCAGGGGTGGTCTCGTCCAGTGTTGAGTGCGTGGAGGGTGCTGGAGTCGTAGAGCAGTCTGGCGTTGCGGGGGGTGCGGGGTCCAGGGGTTCTGGCGCTGAGCGGTCCAGGCGCGGATGGGTGCAGACGGGCTTGCCTTTGGCGCGTCTTCAGTGCGCCAGCGGCACGCTCGCTGCGCACGTCCGCTGCGCGGCCGCCGCTCGTCCTCCATAAGAGGCCAAGTGGGAGGGAGAAGCAGCTGGGAGGCGGAAGCGGGCGGCCAATGGGCAAGTGGCAGGGGGTACAGAAGGAAAAACAGGGCGGGCCGTGGGGGAGCAGCGGCGGGAAGCGGGGAGCAGGGGGGCACAGAGGGCAGGGGCACAAGGGGCACCTGAAATTAAAATACAATAACGAAAATACAGTTACAAATGACGAAAATACAATTACAGTACCAGCAAAGGAAAAAGGTTGGCAGTGCAGAGGGGGACAAGAACACAGTTACCAGGGGCAAACCAGCGGAGCAGTGTGGCAGAGACTCGGGCAGTCAGGAGGAGCCGTGCGGCGTGGGGGGCGGCCTGGGGTCAGATCACACTCACCTGCGCCACGCGTCCTCCATAAGAGGCCAAGTGGGAAACAGGAGCAGCTGGGAGGCGGGAGCGGGGAAGCCAATGGGCAGGTGGCAGGGGGTACAGAAGGAAAAGGGGGGTGGGCCACGGGGGAGCAGCGGCGGGAAGCGGGGAGCGGGAGGGGGCACGAAGGGAAGGGGCGCAAGGGGCGCCTGAACTTAAAATACAATAACGAAAATACAGTTACAAATGATGAAAATACAATTACAGTACCAGCAAAGGAAAAAGGTTGGCAGTGCAGAGGGGAACAAGAACACAGTTACCTGGGGCGAACCGGCGGAGCAGAGGGGCAGAGACTCGGGCAGTCAGGAGGAGCCGTGCGGCGTGGGGAGCGGCCTGGGGTCAGGTCACACTCCCGCTGTGCACGTCCGCTGCGCGGCCGCCGCACGTCCTCCATAAGAGGCCAAGTGGGAGGGAGCAGCAGCTGGGAGGCTGGAGCGGGGCGGCCAATGGGAAAGTGGCAGGGGGTACAGAAGGGAAAAGGGGGCGGGCCGCGGCGAAGCAGCGGCGGGAAGCGGGGGGCACAGAGGGCGGCGGCGGAAGGGGCACCTAAAACGAAAATACAGTTACAAATGACAAAAATACAATTACAGTACCAGCAAAGGAAAAAGGTCGGCAGTGCAGAGGGGGCCAAGACATCAGTATTCGAAAGATTATGAAGGCCCTGGGGGGCCAATATTTAAAACAATTTTATGCCAGAAACCTTCGCAGGAGTGTACTCAACAACTTCCCAAAGTTTTCTGGCGATCGGATGAATGCTGTTTTAATTCTATTTATTTATCCCAGTGCTTGTGGATACACAATTTTTTGTTTTTCCGTCTTGTGCATACATCAGTATTCGAAAGATTATGAGGGCCCTGGGAGGCCCATATTTAAAAAAATGAAAATGTTATGCCAGAAACCTTCGCGGGAGTGTACTCAACAACTTCCCAAAGTTTCATGGCGATCGGATGAATGGTGTAGTAATGCATAAAGGACAAACAAACAGACAGACAGACATACTTTCATTTTTATATATATAGACTAAACAAATCTGGCATACGGGTGCAACTAACATGGTGTTTTCAGATCAGCCTCCATTACTTGTTTTGTTTTCCATTTCCATTGGTATGGGTATGTCCGGCATAGTATAATCCTCTTAGTCTCCAGGTTCAAAGATGCAGTCTGAAATCTGTAATGTTTGGGGGAACATTGTAAAGAAAGAATGGCTGGACAATGGCTCTATAACATTCAGACGGTCAGTTTTAACCACCGAGCTCAATGGTCCCACGAAAACGGACAACTTAACGGCATCATTTGATTTGATTTGATCCTTGACATCTTCCATAACCATGTCCATGTCTTCAACTGCTGTCATTAAAGCACGCTCATCAATGTCCTGAGTTAGAGGAAATACTTCCCCTGCATTCTGATAAGTGAACTTGGGATAAAGAGGAATGTTCACCTCGGAAAGAGTGGAGCAAACACCCACCTCGTCCACATTAGCTGCACCTGAAGCCCATCCCGGATCCTTATCCTTTAACACTGTGCCCCTCAGGCCCTTTGACAACATCGACTACACAGTGGGATGGGATTTCACATATGACAGGTTTTTTTGTAATTGGGGGAGGGGGCGATGTAATCAGATGTACATCTAACTGACCCTTGTGCGGACCCTGGTGACCCTGTGGATGATCCTGAAGGAGGGATTGAACGCCCTGAGCGCATGCACCTGGAGGGCATCACCAGCACGTTTTTATTGGCTCACAAACAGACAGCGACCTTCCTACTAACCCGCGGATATCCACAGTAACGCTGGTGCCACAAATACCACAGGTAACACTGCGTGAACCACCCAATGATTTTCCAAGAGAGGAAAAGAAAAGCCCCCCCCTCAACTCCCCTCCAGAGAATGGAATAACGGTGGCTGAGCGCTAGGCGTGAAGAACACATAAAATTTGCTTTTCACAGGAGGAAATTATATGGACCTCCCCTTCAAGGTCCACTTATAGCCAGGAAGTCCTTCAAGATAAGCCCTTCAAGTGCATGCAATAAGGAATATGCTACTTACCAGTATGCATCTGTTCTTGGCATGTAGGGCTGCTGACATTCATATCTGTGCATAGATCACCGCCTAGTGTTGGGTCCGGATGATTGCACATTGTTGTCCTGGAAGAGTCTTCGAAGTATCACGAGATAGGTGGCTCCTCCCCCGGTCTACAGTGCGCATGGGCATCTCTCCATCCTCAGATTGTTTTTCGCCATTGTGGCAGGGATGGAGTATGATACAGTAAGTGATGTCCATGCTAGAGATTAATTCTGAGTGCTACAGCTGCGACAGGCACCGGGGAGGAGGGAGGGTGATATGAATGTCAGCAGCCCTACATGCCAAGAACAGATGCATACTGGTAAGTAGCATATTCCGTTCGAGGCATGTGGGCTGCTGAATTCATATCTGTGCATAGAATGTATAGCAGTTTCCCCCTTAGCGGTGGTTGCCCGTGCCAGCTGCAGCAGTCTGGAAAAGAGTCTTGAGTACAGCCTGTCCTCAAGCTGCTTGCTGTTTGGAGTGTACATCTACGCAGTAGTGTTTGGTAAATGTATGTATGGTAGTCCATGTGGCTGCTCTACATATGTCTTCAAGAGGAATGTTTCCCAGGAAAGCCATGGATGCCCCTAACTTGCGTGTTGAATGCGCTCTTGGGGGAACTGTTAATGTGCACTTAGCTTTCTGATAACAAATTTGTATGCACTTAACAATCCCTCTGGCTATACCTGATTTGGAAATGGGGTTGCCTTTGTGCTGTGGTGAAAAGGCAACAAACAGTTGCTTAGTTTTCCTGAAAAGTTTTGTCCTGTCTATATAGTACAGGAGAGCTCTTTTAACGTCTAGGGTATGTAGAGCTATTTCTGCCACTGAATCTGGATTTGGGAAGAACTGGCAGTTCTATAGTTTGATTGATGTGAAACTGGGATACCACCTTTGGCATAAATTTTGGGTTTGTACGTAGCACTACCATATTTAGGTGTATTTGTATGAATGGCTCCTGAATAGTTAGGGCTTGCAGCTCACTAACTCTTCTAAGTGATGTAATTGCCACTAAAAAAGCCACTTTCCACGTTAGGAATTGTATCTCACAAGAGTGTAGAGGTACTAAAGGTGGTCCCATCAGTCTGGTTAGAACCACGTTCAGGTTCCAGACAGGTGAAGGTGGGTGTCTTGGAGGAATCACTCGCTTGAGTCCCTCCATGAAAGCCTTAATAGCAGGTACTCTGAAGAGTGAAAGGTGCTGCCTGTTCTGAAGATAAGCTGCCACCGCAGCTAAATGTATACGTATGGAACTGTAGGCTAGATTGCATCTGTGTAAATGTAACAGGTAACATATGATGTTTTGAGTCGATGCATCTAGCTGATTTATAGTGTGAACAACAAAGACCCCCTGTTGCAAGAAGGAACCTACAAATTTATTTCGATACAAAAACTCTATTCTTTTTAATAAATTTTCATGTTAAAATCATAAATCATGTACATCAAAATTACATAAACAATAACAAAAGAAACAATTTATACAGTACTAATAAAATGTAATCACGCAATATTAAAAAAGAGGAGGGTGGCGATCAATATCTTCTACAGCGCCGTGATACCTTCGTATTCAGCTTCTATCAGTAAGGAGTGCTTTAGGAATTACAAAAGTTGTTTAGTTTGACTTTTGAGCCGCATAAACCACAGCGAGCAATGTATGTTTCATCACAAATACTAATGGTTGTATTTTGTGATTTAGAATTATGCTGAGCGAGAGATAGACACGGGAGAATTATTTACGGGTTTTGAAGATTTCAGTCCTCCCTGACACGAACATTTTCCGTGCGGTTGTTTGGCCTGATTGTAACACCTATACTCACATGTAAGTGATGTTTGCCTATGACTGAAACGTCTTGGAGATTTCTTTGAGACTTTTGGCACTAATGCAGGCGCAATTACAAATAATGAAAAATGTATATTTCTTTTTTTTATGGCCCATCCTCGGTTTTACTAAAGATATTAAACGTGAGGCAAGAGGAAAATTAGAGTGTCTTGGTTTTAATTGAATGCCACATTGCAATGGATTTCCACTTTCTACTTGTAGGTAAGCGTATTTGCATATTAGCGATCTAAGCTAAAACAGTGACTAACTGGCGAAACTTGAAGAATCAAACAAAAAACAGTTATTAATTCTAAACAGTAGAGATCAAATGCCAAAGAGTTATTTGTTTCCATCTAGGATAACCATAATATATAGTCGGATAACACATACTCACGCAGGACGCCGACATCGAGCTTTCCCACATTTGCAGTAGAGAGATTGCTTCTATATCACATTTAGGTAAGCCTATTATGTTATCAGTAGTCCGTCTTAGATGCCCGGTTAGCTGGCTTTTTCTATGAGGACAGAGGTATAAAAATATTTAATTTCTGCCCAGAATTTAGATATCAAGTGAAAATCTACAGAACGACACCATATCCTGTACTACAAGCGTGGTCTTTTGGTCCTTATATGAGACGATTAGAACCATCTAGCCCTGATTATAACAGCATATTCTTTTTGGTGAGCGAATTGTGCTGTGTCTGTCATCCTCATGATTAAGCTGTAATATAGCTTTGCATTGCCATGCAGTATGGACTCTAATACATGTCCCCTTCCACCCTGCAGTCATTAACTACCGTATCCCTTACATCACTGAATTAAGGACTGCTAAAGAAATAGAAGTTGGTTCTAGCCAGTGTTACGAAATTTTAATAGTAAGTATTGTCCTCTTTACACTATATATTTGCTAATGGTACAGTTTAGGAATTAAAAAGAGGTTGTCAATATCTATTGATTGATTGACCCTGGTTGTGGTCTTCACCACTTTATACAATCAATCAAATACTATCTAATCTTGGGATGGTAGTTTTCTATTGGGTCCTTTTTCACCTTGGTTTGATTACCTAGCAACTGCTCAAATATAGAAATATGAGTTTTGTAACTTGTCTAGCAAATATTAAATTGCTATAACAAGCAGGGAAGATGTTTGCATATAAAGTTGTTTTAAATCTGTCGAATTAACTAAATTTTTATGCGATGTTTTATTGTCATTGAAAACATTTTTTTAAGGGCTTGTTTTTTTATGTTTACTAATTGTGTATTTCAGAAACAATTTGTGGCTCCCGAAGAAGGCGTTTTTTCAAAACGCCGAAATGCACGTCGAAAGTATTGATCCCTCCCCATTTTTAATATTGCGTAATTAAATTTTATTAGTAATGTATAAATTGTTTCTTTTGTTATTGTTTATGTAATTTTGATGTACATGATTTATGATTTTAACATGAAAATTTATTAAAAAGAATAGAGTTTTTGTATTGAAATAAATTTGTAGGTTCCTTCTTCCAACATCTTTCCCTCCTGTTTGTTATGAATGCTTTAGTAATACACACACAGTCTAGCGGATTTATGTCATTATTGTTACAATAGATGACAAATCATTTCCACTTCGCCGCATAGCACGCTCTGGTGGTAGGTCTTCTGGCCTCCTTGATAATATTCATACAGTCCGGAGGCAAGTTTAGGTAACCAAATTCTATGACTTCAGGAGCCAGATCGCAAGGTTCAACTGTTGCGGATCTGGGTGCTGAATGTCTCCATGGTTCTGCGTTAAAAGACTGGGTGTTAGCCACAGCCTTTGATGAGGCACCACGGAAAGTTCTAGTAACGTGGTGTACCATGGTTGCCTCGCCCACGTTGGAGCAACTAGGATGAGTGTCATGGAGTGTTGTCGCAGTTTGCGTGCCACTAGCGGTATCAGCGGGGCTGGGGGAAAAGCATACGCAAACCTGCCTGACCAGTTCATCCATATCGCATTGCCCTGAGACTGCGGATGTGGAAACCTGGCGGCGAAGTTTTGGCATTTTGCGTTTTCCCTGGTGGCGAACAGGTCTATCTCTGGATGACCCCACTGCTGGAAGTACGGTTGTAGCACCGAGGGATGAATCTCCCACTCGTGCATCTGGTGGCTGTGTCTGCTGAGCAGATCCGCCATCTGGTTGTCCCTGCCTGGGAGTTGTTCTGCCATGAGGAATATATTTCTCTGAATTGCCCACTTCCACATGCTTTGCGCTAGATGTGACAACTGTGGAGAGTGTGTCTCTCCCTGCTTTAGTATGTAGTACATGGCAGTCATGTTGTCCGTCCGGATCAACACGACTTTGTTGCACAAGTGTACCTTGAACGCCTTCATCGCCATGAAGATTGCCATCAGTTCCAGCAGGTTGATGTGCATCTTCTTTTGCTGCGTCGTCCATAGTCCCTGCACTGTGTAATGGAGGACATGCGCTCCCCATCCCCGGAGAAATGTGTTTGCCATAAACACTATTTGTGGTACAGGCTCTTGGAACGGTCGTCCCTTGCAAAGGTTTTGTGGGTTCCACCAATGCAGAGAGTGGTATGCACGACCGGTCACCAACACTAGGTCTTTCAATTGTCCTTGAGCCTGGTTCCACTGCCGTGCTAAGCACTCCTGAAGCGGACGCATATGTAGTCTCGCGTGAGGGACTATGAAGATGCAGGAGGCCATCATGCCTCTCAACTGCATAAACACCCGTGCTGGGAGCGAGTGTTGGGGTCTGAATCTCTGAACCAGCAATTGAATGCTGTTGATTCTTGCTGAGTTTGGCTGTGCCTTTGCTGCCAGAGTGTCTATTGTCGCCCCCAGGTACTGTTGTACGTAGGCGGGTTGGAGATGAGACTTTGTGTAGTTTAATGAGAATCCGAGGCTGTGTAGGAGGTGAATAGTGCGGGACATGTGGCTGGCACATTGCTGGGCTGACTTTGCTTGGATAAGCCAGTCGTCCAGATAGGGGTAGACGTGAATATGGTTTCTCCGTAGGTGCGCAGCTACTGTCGCTAGGCACTTGGTAAACACCCTGGGGGCTGTTGTCACCCCAAAAGGCAGGACCTTGAACTGGTAGTGCTGATCCTGTATGGTAAACCTGAGATACTTCCTGTGTGCTGGATGTATCGGTATGTGGAAATATGCGTCCTTTAGGTCTAGTGTTGCGAGGAAATCTCCCTGACTGAGCAATGGTAGAACCTGCTGTAAAGTGAGCATGTGAAAATGTTCTGACAAGATGTAATGGTTTAGGGGCCTGAGGTCCAGTATTGGCCTGAGAGACCCATCCTTTTTGGGGATTAAGAATTATAGCGAGTACACCCCTGTACTCTGTTGCTGTACAGGGACAAGTTCTATGGCCCCTTTTTGCAGCATGCTGAGGACTTAAGACGGTGTTTTGGGGGTATGTTGGGTGGAGTGGAGGTTAGCTCTAGACAATAGCCGTACTGAATAAGTTGTCTCACCCACCTGTCTGTGGTAATGCTTTCCCAGACTGGCAGGAACTGTTGTAATCGTCCCCCGACCAGTGTTATATGGTCCGGGGGCAGTGACAAGGCGTCACTGTTTAGTATTGGCGGAGGATCTGGTGTTGTTATTCCCCCGTCCTCCGCCCTTGCTGCTGTTGCCGCGGTATCCACCTCTATTGTTCTTATTATAGGTGGTCTGCGTGCTCCCTTTATTGTATGTAGTCTGCTGGGATGCCTGACCTCGTGTAGCTCCTCTGTTACTGGAGCGATGAAAGGAGCCTCCTCTGAATTGCTGTGACTGCAAGGCACTCATAGACTTGGCTGTCTCTGTGTCTTTTTTAATCTTCTCTAAGATTGTGTCCACATCAGGACCAAATAAAAAATCAGGGTTTACAGGCTGATTTAATAATGTGGTTTGAATCTCAGGTTTGAACCCAGAGATACGCAACCAAGCATGTCTTCTGAGCATGACACTTGTGTGGATGGCCCTGGCTGCGGTGTCTGCTGCGTCTAGCGCACACTTAATGGATGCGTTGGATATGAGTTTTCCTTCTTGTATCAGTGTTTCTGCTCCCTCCTTGAAGACATCAGGCAAAGGTTGTAGCAGTTGCTCTAGTGTGTCATAATGCGCCCTATAGTATCTGGCTAATAGGGCCTGTGCATTAGAAATTCTCCAGATATTAGTTGCTTGAGCAGCTTCCCTTTTCCCAGAAGCTTCTAATATCTTAGACTCCTTGTCTGGAGGAGGAGCATCGCCAGTAGTCTGTGAGTTGGCACGCTTACGAGCATTTGATACCACCAAAGAGTCCAATGGCAGCTGTCGCTTAATATATGTAGGGTCCACAGGCGCCGGTCTGTATTTTCTTTCAATTCTGGGGTTAACAACCCTTGCTCTTGTGGTTTCCTTGAAAATGTCTCCTGCATGTTTAAGGACACCTTTCAACATTGGCAAAGTCTTGACTGATTTCTCTGAAGTGGAGAAAGTGTCAAACAGGAAGTCCTCTTCAATTGGGTTAGCATGCATTTCTACATCATGATTCTGTGCTGCCCTTTCTATTAATGCGTTAAACGCAGCTGTATCTTCTGCTGGCGAAGTTTTGACAGGATAAGATGGAGTGTCAGGAATAGTCTGTGTCTCCCCCGGGTCAACAGGGTCTGTCTAGGCTTGAGTCTGGTCATCCTGATCCGTGTCCGCAGGGTAATTATATTGTTCATCATAGTCATACCCCATATCCTCATTAGTGCGTGTAGGTGAGTATGCAGAAGTGTCCTGGTCATGGTACCATACAGTCTCAAAAAGGACAGGCGATGTGGAAGAATCCCTTCTGTTTTTGAGTGGAATTTTATATGATTCAAGAGAATTTTCTGACCTGATCTTCCTTTGATAGATAGTAAGTCTGCCAGATTCAGAGTCGATATATAGGTTCGACTGCTCATCATAGGAGGGCTCTTGGTACACAATGTCCTCTTCTGGAGGATGACTCCTCTTTCCTATCGACACCTTCTTTGGTGTTTCGACCCCGGTTTTTGGATCAAGCGCCTTAGGGCGTGCAGTCGGGGGCAGTCCGAATTTTATCGGTGGCATAGTGTCTTTAGAGAGACTGACCTTTTTCGGGGCCGTTGTCGATATAGGTCCGACCGACTTTGCCATTTTGCCAATATGTTTTTGGCCTTGCGTCGACTCCGGTGCTTGTGGCGTTGGAGGCGCACTCTTTTGCCTCGACTCAACGTGCTCCTTCGAGGCGCTTTTTGATTTCGGCTCGAGGCCTTTGACGAGCTGTGGCCTGTCGACTCGTTGCTTTGGATCGAGAATCTTCAGAGACTCGAGTCCCTTGTTTGTGTCGCTGTCCGTCGACGTCGACCTCGACGGTTCGACGTGCTTGACTTTAGTGAAGGACTTCAGCGCACCGATCTTCGGTTCGACACCCTTTAGTTTCGACCCTGCGGGGTCGTCGACACTCTTTTTCTTAGTCGGATCCGATGGGTTCGAACTCTTCGATCCGAAGACTGTCTTCAGCAGTTTCGGTTTCATTTTCACCTCGATGGCTGTCGGTTTCGCTTTCGGTAGTTCGAACGATGGCCCTTGTGATATATTCTTAGCCGGGCCTGGACGCGGGGCTATAGAATGTTCAACATGATCTTGGATAAGGCCCTCTGGTGATGCCTCGACCTGAGCCCTTGGAAGTCTTTCAGTGTCTGTTTTGGGCCCAGTACCCACTGTTGGGCCTGGTTCATCGCTCGAGTCGTCATCGACGGCTCCGATGGGGCATACGTCGTCCCTTACCTTGATGACATTTTCATCCTCGACATTCTCTTCGTCGTCTTCATAATAGTTGTAGTCATGCTCCGAACCTGGATCCGACAGCTGTTCTGGATCCTCAGTCTCGACGACCTCATCATCTTCTTCATCGAAGATATTCACCGGGTTGGGCTCTGGCTTTGTCATCGTTTGCCTTGCGGCGCGTCGGAGCCGAAGCGTCTTCTTCGACCTGAATCGAGCACAAGCTAGACAGTTGTCCTCATTGTGGTCTGATGATAAGCACTTGTTGCACACTGGGTGTACATTGATGTGGGGGTACTTAGAGTTACAAAGGGGGCATCATTTGAACGGGCTCTGTTCCATCGACGATCGGGCCTCTGGTGTTGAAAAGGCCACGCGGCTCTTTTCGTCATCCTGCTCGAAAGGAACTGGAACAAAGAACTCGGCACCGATCGAAAGAACAATACCGACGCCCCGAAGGCCTTTAGAAAGTTTCCGAACTTGAGTAAAGAAAAGTACATCCGAAACCAATGGCGGAAAAAAACAATCTGAGGATGGAGAGGATGCCCATGCGCACTGTAGTCCGGGGGAGGAGCCACCTATCTCGTGATACTTCAAAGACTCTTCCAAGACAACAATGTGCAATCATCCGGACCCAACACTAGGCGGCGATCTATGCACAGATATGAATTCAGCAGCCCACATGCCTCGAACATATAAATATAAATAAAACAGTGTCCCGGATTGCTGTGCAATAGATAAATACCAAAATTTGAGTGAAGAAGGAGATATAGACCGGGTGATAAGTTGTAAGGAAATAAGCTGGCAAACAGGGGGAACAGATGAACAGCAAACTAGTGAGCAAAAAGGTGAGCCGAGACTGAGTGGAGCTCACCAGGCCATCCCATAAACCTCACCCAGTCCTAGCTGGGCCGACTGCGCGGGGGCCTGGGCTTGCTCTCTACAGATGGTCACTACGGCCTCCACATTAAGCTGATCCCCCCCTGGCCCGGAAGCTAGGAAATATTGGGGGTTCACAGCTCCACTGCAGCTTCAGCAATGCTCACAGATCCACTGAAAGCCAAGGAGCCTCACACCAGACTCCTCACACCAGGCTCCCCAGGCTCCATGACCACAACCGCAATTGGTAATGGTGGCACTACGCACTGCACCACACTATGTAGATTGTTGGTCGAGTTAGCTGCAGCTGTAGTAGTGTAATGACCAGGACGGGCTTCTCCAGCCCAACAGAACCCTCTTGGTGGTGTTGGCAATGGAGGCCGCAACGGCTGCCTAACTCCTTGTCCAGGCGACTCGCTACATGCCGTCCTCCACTCAAACTCACAGCTCTCCTCCTTGCGTCCTCCTTGCATGCGTCTGTCACAGTACAACTGGTTGTCTCTTTCTATAACTAAAGTTACATTTAAAACAATTTTATAGAGGATTTTAAATTACAAAGGGGTGTCTCCACCCACAGACTGACTCTGGATATAAACGTGTCCTTCACAGAACCTGAAATCCGAACATTTCTGGACTGGTGAGGTCAGAAGGATTATCTGCTGTCTGAAATTCCTAAAGTAAGACTGGATCTGCTTGCCTCTAACACAGGACCCAAGAAGTGACTCGCCTCATTTGGCTGACCTGTTGGAGCTACAGGGACACAACAAGCGTCGTATAGCCCTTTCCTTCTTTCCAGCTGACCAGACCAAATGGACCATATTTGGTCCTCTCTGCTGGCCTCTCTGGGAGAGGGACCTCCAACTACTATCCCCAAGGTCCTGAACCTTAGGCAGAGGGAACCAATCTCGGACTCCAGCCAAAGTGCATAGTCACCGATGACCCCTTATTCATTTTATCCTTGGAAGCCTGCCCTTAGGAAACAAAAACTATTTAATAACCTGGTAATAATCCTCAAAAACCAACCGAAAACCAAAGCACAGCAGAAACTACATCTAGGGATGCCAACGACCCACAAATACAGACAAATTGGCCACAACTTCCTCCACTATTCAGGTTACTAGATAATCACTGGAAAGCAAAATTAAGTGATTGTACACAAGGATCTTCTTCAAGACCACCACCACGGGCCATCACACAGAGTACAAAAAATATGCTGAGAGGAGGCATGCCACAGGTTATTGACTGCTTTAATTCTGGAAAGGGGTGTTATTACGAGGGGCCATGTAGTGGGGTACCACAAGATCTGGGGGTCCCTATTCGGGTTTACAGAAGCTGCTACATGAACAGGACAATCTCCTCCAGGCTGCATGAGGAATTATAATACTTAATTTTACAATTGGTTGTTCATTCTCAGTTAGTGAAAGATGTGTTGAGGAAGCCAAGAGACTAGGGGGAAACAAATTTTTCTCATGAATTATTTTTTTGGAATGAGTGAGTGAGGTGTGTGATAAGGTGCAGTTCAAATGAGAGGGTGTTGCTGATTTCAAAGGGACAACGAAAGAAGAATTGTTTCCCACTTTCTGGAATACTTAAATGTGTTTTTCGGATAGAAGATAGCCCCTTCTGTGCAGCATCGTCACATCCCAGTATATATTGGGTGCCAGTATTTTAAATACTCACAAAACCCACTAACCCGCCAATGCTGGGCCCGGGGGAAACATAGTCGCAGACTTATCTTCTCCTGGTGTCTATCGCGCAGGGGTAGGACCAGGCAGGGTCAAGGGGTGGAGTTAAGGGGTGGGTATAAGAGCGCAGGGGAGGAAAGCAACTTCCTCTTCCTGTGCTCGGCATCATCGGGAGTTTTTGTGAGAGTTAGTTTGGTAGGGAGTGATTGGTCAGGAGTTTTATAGTGTAATTTTAGGCAAGTTCAGGCAGGAGGGAGAGTTGCTGGTTCCGGTGCGGATCCTGTGGTGAGGCGTTTCGGGAGCCACTGGTCGGTGGTCCGGGGGAGCTCCCCCTGTGCAGAGTCAGCGGTGCAGGCATGGCGGGTGTGTCCACCGATGAGGTGAGGGAGGCCCTTAAGTTACTTGGGCGCGTGGGGTGGGAGGATCTACTCCGGCACGGTGTCCTTGGGGAGGCGTGGGTGGAGTTCACGAGGGCCCGCGCGTGGACTCAGCGGGGGTGGCGGCGGCGGTCCTTGCATGTAGGAGGAACCGCCACCACCGACTGGTGCAGAGGAGGGGCGCGGCTCGGAAGGAGCCTGCCCACGGGGGCCGACGGAAGAGCCTGCCTCCGCGAGTCATCTTTCCCCAGATGGATTTCTCTGTCCAGGGGGCGAGAGGGCCTACGGGGCAACTGGGAGCTACTAAGTGATAGCGAGGAACATGCAGAGGCGGGAGGGGTGCTGTTATGCATGGGCTCCAGCGAGGGAATGCTCCTGCTGTTCTGGAGCGTAGGAATTGGAGGGAGGGGCGGGGGCCCACGCATCAGGGAATTGTGTTTGATTCGAACCCTGGGGATGGGGGGGCTGATTTGGGGCAATGGAAGGAAGCTTCCATTGACCTCTCCAGGGGGTCCAGGGTGAGTGCCCCGGTCACAGAGGGGAGTGGGGGGTTGCACTTCAGGGTCCAGTCCAAGTGGAGGGTAGAGGGGGGGGCGTTTCTTCGGTGGTGGGGGCTAAGCCTTGGTTAAAACTGCCTGGAGTAGGGTTGCAGGTTTACTGCCCGCACCCTCCCCTCCCGAGTTGGGAGGTGTTGGCGTGGGAGGACAGGATTAGGGAGCAGCACCTAATTGTGCAGCTGAATGAGGCGCAGTGGGTGGAACAGAATGCGGCCAGGGTGGGCGCTGCCTGGGAAGATGATGTTGAGGAGCCCCCTACTCCCACTTCTGAGGAGGAGAGGTGGGCAGAGCCGGAGGAGGCGACCAGGGCAGAGAAGGGCAAGAAGGGTGGCGCAGCAAGGGACAGCAGTTTCAGGCAGGGATGGCCAGGATGGCTTTGAGGCCCGATGGTGCCGGGGCCCACTCAGGTTGGAGCGACCTGGGGGGCAGGGGGGATCCAAGCCAGCGGATGTCGGTAGAGTTCAGGGTGGACCGATGGGGCACAAGACGGCACCGGGACGCCGGCTTGAAGCAGCAGGGCGGTCCACGGCAGCCATCCCTCCGGCGCGGGAGCGGGCAACGGCATTGTGTGTGCAAGTAGACTGGGAACAAGTGCTGTGTAGAGTAAGGGAGTGAAGAGAGCTGTGGAAGAGGTGTTGAGGATGCCTGTAGACGTGGAGCCTGAAGTGAAGTTGGACTATGAGGAGGAGAGTGAGGAGCTTGAGGATGGGGAGGTGAAGGAAGATGGTGAAAGGACGGGGGAGTGAAGTACAACAGTGAACTTGGTGTTTTGCACGTTCCTAGGCAATCGAAAGGCAAAGAGAAGGCGGAAAGGACCAAGGCTTCTACCACCAGAGGACGGCCCGGAGAGATGCACTCATCGTTAGCCCGTGAGGGGTCTTGGTGGAATACTTGGGATGGTGGGACAAAAGGGGTAGGAAGAAGGCGTGTAGGTCAGTAGGCGTGGATGTGCGGGAGTTCGGAGGGTTACCAAAGGACAGGCCGCCGCTGGTTGACACGCAGGTGGGAGGTACAGGTACAGGTGTCTCCACAGCGGGGGTGCAGACTGACAAGGAGGAAGGGAAGGACAAAAAGGGGGACACGTCAGACGACAAACACCAGAAAAAGCTCCCCTACATGGGGCTGGTCATGCCCCTGGGATCCCACCTGTCTGACAAGATTAAGAGTAGAATCTGAAAGGATGAGTTTCTGGACGTGTTTAAGTTATTAAGTTATTAAACAGGGAGGTGCAGGTGAAGGAGGAGGAGTGGGAGTTGACTAGACTGCCCAGGGTTCCTGTGACTATGGAAAATTGAACTTCGGCGTTTCTCATTCACGCTATGGCCCTATCCAGGTGCTTCTCACAGTAAATTGTGAGAAACAACTGGATAGGGCCACAGCGCTAATGAAGTATATGGACATCATCAGGAAGGCCCAAATGCAGTTCGGGGGGTTTGCCTGACTGAGTTACGATGAGGAGTTCAGTGCCAGGGTTAGCGCTAATCCGGACAAGCATTTGGGTGAGGTGGATCAGGAATTGTGGATGCAGTGGATGGCATCCACTCACTCGTCAGCATCTACCCACACTGCCAGAGGTTTGCCGGTGGCGTATCGGTCCTTTCCCCCGTGTCCCGTCCACAGCGGGGTGGAGGTGAACACCGCCGGTGCCGGTAACACAGGCTTGACCACCAAGCCAGGCAGTTATAACACAGGGGCCTGTTGCAGCTACAACCGGGGCTTTTGCTCGCGCTACCCTTGCAAGTTCAAACACGAGTGCTACAAGTCTGGAGGGAAGCACGTCCTTACCCAATGCCTTACACTAGTCACGCCATCGGAACAGTGACGAAGCGCGAAAGGGAGGGGACATCTGGACAGAAAGGCGCCTACACCGGTTAAGGTGGAGGTGATGGCCCTGTGGCTCTCGTGTTACCCGGATCAGATCAGGAGGCAGCTTTGAGAATTCAGTGGGGTTTCACAGAGGGCTTTTGGGTGGGCTATCAGGGTCCCAGGGTGAGGAGATGGGCGGAAAATCTGAACTCAGCAAAGGAGTTGCCGGGAGTGGTAGCTGCCAAATTGCAGAAGAAGGTGGAGGAGGGGAGAATAGTTGTCCCGTTTAGCGACTGGCTGGCGGATGACTTAATCATCTCTCCGCTGGGGATGGTGCCCAAGAAAGAGTTTTGTATGATACATCATCTGTCGTGGCTACGAGTCAGTGGACAATGCGATCCGCCACGTGAGGGTGTGTGGGCCGAGGGCAGAACGGGCAAAATGTGATATCAAGTCAGCTTTCCGCCTTCTGCCCATAAACCCTGCGGATTTCTCTCAGCTAGTGATGCAATCCGCGGGGGGCATCTACGTGGACAAGATTTTGCCCATGGGATGTGCTATTTCCTGCATGCTTTTCGAACGGTTTAGCACCTTTATGCAGTGGGCCTTCACACAGATCAGTGGGCATCGGGACGTTACTCACTATCTGGACGAATTCCTCCTACTGGGGAAGGCACACTCTGGGGACTGTGGCAGGGCCCTGTCACATTTCCAGGAGATGTTGCGGTGCTTTGGAGTCCCCTTGGCCCCCGAAAAGACAGCTGGGTCCAGCTGCAGCCTGACATTCCTGGGCATTGAG
The DNA here is from genome assembly GCF_964263255.1 of Lissotriton vulgaris. Lineage (NCBI taxonomy): Eukaryota > Metazoa > Chordata > Amphibia > Caudata > Salamandridae > Lissotriton > Lissotriton vulgaris. Next base: position 751,017,156 of record NC_141687.1, on the reverse strand, counting down.
CTGGATTCCATACATTGGGTTGCTCGGCTCCCTGCCGCAAAAGTGACCGAGATAGAGGCGTGCCACTTGTGGGCAATCAGCGAGAAGATGATTGCATTGAGGGCTGTGCAGCAACTGCTGGGGTTCTTGAATTTCGCGTGTAGGGTGGTCAGGGCGGGACGGACGTTTTGCAGGCGGCTCGGCATGGTCATGTTGGGGGCAGTTTTTCCGCACCACAGGGTCCGGATCCCCATGGGGGTTCGGGCGGACTTGAGGACATGACTGACATTCTTGATGGATTTCAACAGGGTGTCCCTGGATTTTGAGGACAAAAGGGTGATTTGGCAATGTCAAATTTACTCTGATGCAGCCGGGGCAGCTAGCTTTGGGATTTTCTGGGATGGCAGGTGGTGCACAGAGAGCTAGGTGAAGCAGGAAAGGAGCATTGCGTTTCTAGATTTTTTTCCCTTGCTGGTGGCGCTGGAAGTGTGGGGCCCAGAGTTTCAGAACAGATCTGTTCCACGTGGACAATATGACTGTGGTTAAGCTGGTTAACCGTCAGAGGGCGAGGGACCTGAGAGTGCTGCGACTGCTGAGAAGTTTCATGTTGAAATGTTTGCGACTGAATGTGGTTTTTAGGGCCAAGCATGTCCCTGGAGCGAATAATGACATCGCAGATGCTTTATCTCGTTCGCAGTGGCAGAGGTTCCGGTGATTGGCACCAGGAGCGGATCAGTGCAAGACAAAGCTGCCGGATGGCATCTGGGCCTTGGGGGAGTGAGGGTGATAGGCCTGGTTGAACAATCTATTGCTGATACATCAAGACGGACATACCGACTGGCGTGGATGGAATTTGAATCCTTTATAGGATGGCGTGGGGATTCTGCCTTAGGAGATCGCTCAGCGGTGGAGCAAGGAGTGTTGCAGTTTGTATTGCATTGCATTGGAAGGGGGCTGTCGACTGCGACTATATCAGGAAAATTGGCAGGAGTGTCATTTTATTGTTGCTTGTTCTTTGGTTTAGATCCTACGAAAGATGTGATTATGAGTAGGGTACTCAGAGGTTGTGGCAGGGAGAGATGGGGGGTGTTGCGGAAGGCAATCACGTTTGATTTGTTGGTTAGGCTGGTTGGGGTTTTGCCGCTTTGTTATGATTCTTTTGAAGTGCGTGTTTTCCGTTTGTATATGATCTGGATGTTCTTTGGGGCCTTTCGGGTGTCTGAGTTGCTGGGCACGCAGTCTGGGTGTGGCAGACGGTATGAGATTAGGTTGGATGGTGGGCGTTTGGGGATTTGGTTGGGTCACTCCAAGACGGATCATTTGGGTTGGGGCAAGTGGGTTTGGTTGTGCGAGACTGGTGGTGAAGGCATGTCCGGTGACTGAATGGAGGACGTTTTTACTTTCCACGCAGGTTGCGAGTGGTGAAATTTTTTGTCACATGTCTGGGGCGAAGGTGATGTCTGGGCAATTATTGGCGGTGTTGCGCATGGCTTTGCGGAGCTTTGGTATGGAGATGGCTGGTTTCGGGACTCACTCTTTCCACATTGGGGCTGTGACACCGGTGGTCCGGCTGGGTTGGTCTTGGGACAGGATTCGGCAGATTGAGAGGTGGAAGTCCTGGTGCTGTGAGCGGTATGGTGTAGCATGTTGGGGAACTTGTGCTGGGTTCTAGGCTTTGTTTCTAGCATATTTCTCTTTCGTAGGTTGTGTTCGTGGACCGGGGGCCAAGATGGTCACTTGGATCATGAGCATTCCTTCGTTCACTGGGCATCCAAGTATGCAGAGCAACAGGTGTACGGCCATAACCCGGGACTCAAATGAAAACATCATGAGGTGCATTGGTGGGGTAAAGGGGGATGTGATTGGGGGCACTATTACCCTGGCTCGCGAAGATGATCCCCCAGAAGGGAAGCCCTAATTTGCTGATCATCCACTTGGGGGAGAACGATTTGGTTCGACTGTCGGGTTTGGCGCTCTTACAGCTGATGCAGAGGGACTTGGAAGTGCTAAAACACAGGCTGGCAGGGACTTGCATTGCCTGGACTGAGTTTGTTCCCAGGAAAGTATGGAGGGGTGCTATTAAACATGGGGCTGTGGAGAAGGCACAACGGAAGCTCAACTGAGCGATGAGAATTTTCTGTGGGGACAAGGACATTAAGGTCATTACTCATGCTGGACTGTGACTTGAAGAACCGCTACTGTTTAGGGATGATGGAGTGCATCTTTCAAGATTGAGGAATGCTTACTATATGATGGAGATGAGAGATGTGGTCAGTTGTGGAATGAGTCGATCTGGTGTCACAGGACTGTGTGAGTGGGTGTGGTTGAAAGGTGTACTGTAGGGGCCCGGTGGGAGAGGGGGAGCAGGTAACCACCCTGAAGGGGGTTTCCTGGTTGGCCATATTTTGGAGGGGTGTGGGAGTCAAGAGCGGGTGCACCCATCCCTCAGAGAGGGGAAGATTGAATGATGTGGGGAGCTGGAGGCATGAATGGAATGCCAGGTATACCGGGAGGATGCTACGAGATTTGTGGATATGGATGAGGAACGGAATGGTCATGGGGTGGTTGGAGATGTGAGTCTGAGTGGGTGAAAGGAATGAAGGGAGGAAGAGTTGATGTGGGGGTTTTGTTATTGTGTTTATTGATTACTGTTGTGCAGCCTGGTCCTAATAAATGGCCTTGGTCTGTTTATTGTGCGATCCCATAGCTGCATTCTGTAAGGGGGGACTGCAAGCACCATAACACCAAGCGCCAGGAGGCGCCGACATGGTTCTTCCTGTGCATAAAAGCACACTGTGGCTCCTGCAGCGCTGGAGCCACCAACACCAATGCCGTAGCTGCAGCCTGAGAGGAGGGGACTGCAAGCCCCTTAACACCAAGCACCAGGAGGCGCCAACATTGTTCTTCCTGTGCATAAAAGCACACTGTGGCTCCTGCAGCACGGGAGCCGCCAACACCAATGCCGTAGCTGCAGCCTGAGAGGGGGAGACTGCAAGCCCCATAACACCAAGCGCAAGGAGGCGCCGACATTGAAGGCGCATAAAAGCACACCGTGGCTCCCGCATTCCGTCTTAGACCGGATAAGGCCGGACTGGGCCACTCCTCGGAAGAGACTTGTCTGAGGCCTCAAGCAACTGGGGGTGCATCCTTTCTCCTTTGTTTGTGCCTGGATAGGCAGGAATTTAAACTATTATACCTTATCGTCGATGCTCTAAATTTGAATCTCCTGTGGGGACAAGCAAGTCTGTTTTTGAGGACGATTTTGGGATTCAGTAACTACTTTAAAGAATAGAGTGTATTACTGCCACCGCTACTGCTATTGCTACTATTCAGAACCTGTTACAGATTAAAACGCTGGGTCAGCTATGAAATCTAGTGTGTAACTGCAAGCTGTTTGAGACTGCCCTGTTTTTGATAAGTAGAAGAAACTGGACCGCGTGTTAAACAGGATACAAGTGATGCCAAGTAAGCTTACAAGTGACCCTTCACCCGTGTGTGGGCTGTTTTTTTTAACAAAATGTCTAAACATAAGAAAACATGTGATAAGGAGAGTACACTAAAGACATTTAAGACATCTAAGTCTTTACAAAACTCAACCATATACTGTTTTCTAACCTGTGCTGCTAGAGCTTTGGATAAAGAAACACTAGTGGTGGAACAGCGGTTGTCTATGGATGGTGGAGCACTTACTGCTATAAATGTAGATCACACCCTAAACAGGGTACCTAGGGTCGCTGAGTCAGAATTCCAATGAGTACACAAAAATCCTCAGAACAGTCAGCCTCTATGAAGCCCCCTTCTCCACCATGTTCTACTATACCCTCAACAACGGATAAAACCGGGCAAAAGAAAGAGGAAAACGAAACACTCAGACCCCTCACTAGGTACTACATAAAAAGTAAAACTAAGCTAGCAACACAGGAGAGGGTCAAAAGCACTAAAACTGTACCGACCGTTCCACCAGGATCTCAACCTATACCACAAGTTTCAGTAGCATCTACAGTCCTATTTGAGCAAGTTTTAAAAACTTTAAAGAACCAATTGGACAATATACTTCTAAAGAACCTTCAACTAATCATGGACAGACTTGACAAACTTGAGGCTAATGTGGGTGATATCCAAAAGTGTATTAACAAACTTGTAGTTGGTGTTGGACCCGGCCCTTTAGGCAGGTTCACCCCAAGACTTTTTACTTTTTCCTAGCCTGTTTCTGGAACCTAGTGGTGGTGATTTAAGGGCTCTGCGCACGTTTTCACTGTGGTACAGTGTAAAGTGCTTGAGCTCTCTGTGTATGTGTGGTGAGTGACCTGCCCTCCCATAGGAATGAATGGGGAATATGTATGCCCATGGTAGTTCCTGATGTGTGGGGAGTGCAGGGGCGAGTTTGGTGTGAGAGAACTCGTGAGACTGAATGCTGCAAAATGGTATATGCGGCATGATTGTGTCTAGTCTAGAAGTGCCACTTTTAGAAGTTGGCATATTTGTGTAATTTGTGTCTTGCGTGTGATTGGCTGGTGAGCCTGGTCCAGGAGTGCCTGGGCCTGCTTGTGGATTGACTGTCTGGTTTGAGGATGACAGGGGCTGGAGAGCCCAGGAGGTTGTCTGAGTCAGCCCATGGATGAAAGGCAGCATCTGCTGCCAGGGAAGTGGGAGGAGATGGCACCTGATAGTGAAGGGCTGTGCCTGCCTGACCACAATGCTGGCTCCACCCCCCGCTGGGCGACTGTCACCTCTGTCCCTGATACTGACAGGACTTCCCTATAACCAGTTCTAGCGGGTTCTCACACTGCCTACACAAAGACTTCAAAGACTTTTCTGTGTATAAGAAGGGGCTGTGTCCCCTTCCAAAATGTTCTTGTTTGTGGACTTGAATCTTGCCAGGGGCATGCTGCCGCTTGGGCTCAGGGGAATCCCTGGGCCCTGCCCAGCCCCTGGACCTCTGATGGACTTTCCTGGACTCCTGGGGGACCCCTCTGCCTTGCTTGGGCTGATGCGGGGGACTTGGCTTTGCCCCCTGGGAATCTCTGGGACCTTTGCAGCCTGGAGAAGCTGCATTTTCCTTGAGAGCGCTTTATCTGGACTTCCTAGCGCTTAGGAGCGCTTTATTTTCGCTGGACGCGCTGAGGTTCCTTGCCCGTATTTATTTATTTAATTATTTACGAGTGCCCACCTCGATTTATTGATTAATTATTTAAGGCCGGTGCCCACCCGTGTTAGCACCGCTGCGGCACAGGGACCTGAAAGTGATCAGAAGCCGCAGAGAAAACAAACGAAGGGGCTGCGACCTGATTGGTCATCCGTCGTCAGGAGCTGCGCTCTGATTGGCCTTTGCCGTGGGCCTGCCCCCAGAGCCGCACTCCAATTGGTCGATTCGCCCCGTGTCAGAGGGGCCTGGTCCAGGAGCCGCGCTGTGATTGGCTGACTCCTGGAAGCTGCGTGACGAGTGTGGAGGCTCGCCTCCCGAGCCGCGACCTGATTGGCCCATCGGTGAGGAGCTGCTGCAGAGACGTTGAGGAGACCGGGAGAGTGGTGATGGCCGCCCGGGGCTCCCGTGATCTGGAGGGAGCCCCGGTAAGAAAGGAGGAAGCGTGGCCTGCTGCTGGGGCTCCCGTGTACTGAGGGAGCCCCGGAGAGAGAGAGCGGGACCGGAGCAACGAGAGTATTCCCCCCCCCCCCCCCCCCCTATGGAAGCCGGTGAGTTGAAGCCGGCTGGGAGGGAGAGGGAGTGAGGAGGCACTTTGCCGGTGCCTTCACCCTGAGCGGCCCCACTTGATAGCGGGCCGCTCCAGCCTGGTGAGAGTAGTTCCTGAAGAGCCCTGAGAGGCTCCATGCCCACAATATTGGTCTAGAGCCCTGCGAGGGCCCCGGGGGCATTTGTTCTTCTAGTCCCCCAGGGGGGGCTCCACCGAAGGCCCCAACATTTGTTGTAGAGCCCTGAGAAGGCTCTGGGGGACATTTTGAGCTAGAAGGGGGCGTCGGGCACATTGTCGGTGCCCGCCCCCCCGCCTGCGAGATGTTGGGTTCTGGAGCTTGAGAGAAGGCTCGAGGGGGCATTTCTTTGTTTCGTGCCACGAGAGGCTCTGTGGGCATTCCTTGTTGTAGAGCCCCGAGAGGCTCCCTGCCCCCCTTGTTGTTTTGCGAGCCCAGGAGAGGGCTCTTAGGGGGAAAGTTAATGTCAGAGCCTGTGTGGCTCCAACGTTCTGCGCATGTGTGGTGTCCAGAGCCTGTGTGGCTCCCAGATGGCGCAGCTTTGGTTCTAGGGCCAGTGAGGGCCCTGGCGCAGTTTTGATTCCCAGCTGCCCAGCAATTAGTGGGCAGCTACACCGGTTAGGCACTTGGGATTGTCTACAGGTGCCCAGCGAGTAGTGGGCACCTGCACCGTTTAGGCCCCTGACATTGAGACACAGGGCGTCTGAGCCCCAACAAGGCCAGTTAGCCTAGGGACTGCTAGAGGTGGTGGCTTATGTAAGTTGTGCGCAATGTGGTTATCTGCTATGTCTAGGATGGTAACTGCCTTCTGTGTGTTTTTGCGCTATTGGGTTGTTGTGCACCTCTGAATGTATTTCTATGCATCATGTATCTTCCTTTTCCCTGCGCTGCACCTCTGAATGTTTTAGGCATCATGTGTCTTCTTGGCTGCACCCCTGAATGTATTTTATTGCATCATGTGCTCTGTTCTGAACACCGCTGAATGTGTAGGTTTATGCATCATGTGTTTCCCTTGTCTTACACCTCTGAATGTTTTTATGCATCATGTGTTTCCCTGGTACTACTCCTCTAAATGTATATTTATGCATCATGGGTAATGTGTTCCTTCTTAGACCCCTAAACGCTGTGTGATACTTAGGTGGTTGTCCTTACACCTCTGAATGTTTTAGGCATCATGTGTTTCTCTTTATTACTCCTCTGAATGTGCTTCATGCATCATGGGTAAGGTGTTCTTGTTTATACCCCTAAATGTATTTTATTCTTAGGTGGTTGTTCTTTTTAGTACAGGTGGTCCTAGTGAGGTCCTGGTTCCTGTTACCAGTGGATACTGGTTGTGATCTTGTGATTACCATTTTATTCTTTATTATTCTAAGTTGTAAAAGTGCTATTTCTGATTCTGACAGTGGCCCATGTGGCCCTGTCCTGTAAATAATCCCTTGTGAATATTGCCCGTGCCAGTTGGCACAATGTACATGTGTGATACTATCTGATGGTTTTTTTTACAATACAAAAGTTATTTTACAATAACCTTGTGTGGAGTCTCTTTTGTGGTGTGCCTAGTATGTTGTTGCTGTTGTGTGCTGGCGCAAATGCTTTACACATTGCCTCCGAGTTTAGTTTACTGCTTGTGCCAAGCTACCAAGGGGGTGAGCAAGGGTTATCTTGGCGTGTGACTTCCTTGCCCTGACTAGAATGTTTTTTTCTGCCTGGCTTTGGCGTCAGCCTTAGCCTACCAGAAATAGCCAGTTCTAACAGTTGTGTTTTGAGAATGCGGGTTTATTGGTTGGGAACAACCCACTTTCGGGGGGGGGGGGAGAAGAAAAAGTAATCCAGTCTAACATAATAGATTGATATAATAGTAACGCTGTGCATCCTTCTCCTGTAGTCATCACCCCAAAGTTAGGAAATGATCAAGCACAAGGTTGATCTAATGATCGACCCTTGAGCCATGCAACCCACGCAATGGGAGGTGGAAACATAGGAGGAAATTCAAGGGAGCGACTAGTTGCACATAATGATAAGGGTACAGTTCATACTAGACAGCCTCATTCACAACAAGATGGCACCTCTAACTTGCTTTCCCCCTCACAAGGGATACATTTAGATCTTCCACCAGAATGTTGCCCATATTTAGTGATTTTAATCAACGATCCCACATTACAGGGAAACATTGAGGAATCTACTATCCAATTAAAAAATAAAGACTGCCACTGGCTAGCCCTAAATTCTGACTATACAAACAACAGTTATGATGATGTCCTCTATGTAAGAGGTGATTGTGTGGTGATCAATTGCAGGTCTCTTGTCTTCACAGGGAATTGATCAGAGGCAGGAGAGATTATGCAGGGAGGAGCCCATATCATGGGATCGGCCTTTGCCACTGTTTTTTTTCTATAGACTTCTCAAGCACCCGGCCCCTGCCAGTATTTTAAATACTCACAAAACCAACTACCCCAAGGAACAATTCTGCCTTAAAACTACCAACAGATATCTAGCTCTCTCGGGGCTGGATATCCCAGACTGACTTTGGTTGGGCAGGGATGAAAGGACGATGTCCCACGTCATGCCTTCACCCAGCCAACAGAGAAGGGCTCTCATAAATAATAATAACACAAGTGAACCAGTGACATGATGCTTGGTCATCCCAAATGGCCATCGACTAGGTTCCCATGACCAAGAAGTAGAAGACATAACAATAACAACAAGGTATCAGCTTCAACACAATTGCGAAGAGGATCATAAATTGAGTATTTCATGGAATATTGCAGGGTAAAATCGAAATTGAATGACCCGGATTGGGGCATTCTAGTGGATACTAACCATATATGTCTGCTCCAAGAAACTTGGGCTACATTGACAGCACCTTAGAGTGGGCTATACCATGTATAGTATTGAAGATAGACCCTCAACAGCAGGTAGACCCGCTGGGGTTCTGGTAATTTGGATCAAGATAACCCTGGGTTGTAAAATAAAACCGCTTAATATAGACTCACAGAATATCCTTGGATTAGATCCTACAACATTGAAAGGGGACTGCGTGTTAGGTAAATGAACCTATATAATCGTTTTACTCGCCCCCATAAGGACTCTGACACTATTTTAATGCTTACAAATTATCTTGAAAACTCAGACAAGGACTATCATCTAATAGTAGCCGATGATTTCAATACCTCATGTGAACGTATTGACTATGTCTAGGAACTAGTGCAGGAGGATGAGCAATTTAGAAGTATCAATAAGCTTCAGATATCGGCCTTGAAAAAGAGTACTAAGGTTGGGCACCAAGTCCTGTCATTTACCCTAGAAAAGGGGGTTCACGCATGTAAGGGGCAGACTCCTTCAGATGTAGAAGTCAAATATACGTTTAAAAGGGGAAATGCAAGGAGTCGGATTGATTTTGTTATGGTAGATATTGACTCTGGGCACTGATAAAAGAAATGGTTGTTCTTAACCGAGAGGACAGTGATCATAATGCACTTTTTTTTACGCTATCAGGATTTAGTATTCAACAGTATCATGGGCGTCTGCAGGAGGGGGCAAGGAGGGGCGCTTGCCCCCCCCTGGACCAGCCCTCCTTGCCCCCTCTGCGGACGCCCATGAAAACCGTGACTTCAAGACGGGGTTCTCACTCTCTTTTCTCTCCTTTCTTTTATTTGCTTCCCTGTGAAACGGATCCAAAAAAGAAAGATGCTTTTGCTGGAAATGTCGTATTTCTCTGACACTTTAATTCCAAAGTGCAGCATTGGGAATAAAAGGCTAAAAATATGAAAAATAGATAAATAACTAAATAAAGTAAGACAGAGTGGTAGCAAACTGCCCAAACTGATTTTATTCACACTGAAACACATTAGCGCTATTTTTGTTTTCTTGTCTTTGTTTTCCCTGGACTTGGAACTAGTGCACCAATCCTGGAGGTACTGCAATGTGTGGAATGGAAAATAAAATGTGTGCTGCAGCTCTGCGTCCAGGGATGTGGTCTTTTTTACCATACTGCTTATGTTTTGTAAAGATATAAGCAATGGCCATTGAAATGGGTCCAGTCAGGACCCTGTAGTCATGTCCTTAACTTTTCAGGCAAAAGCACTCACTGATTTCTGAATAGTGAGTGTAAAAGCGTTAAGGTAACCATGTTGTTCCTGCTTACATTTCCCATGGTTTGCTAAATTTTGCATTCCCTATAAATGTTTGCTTTTTCCAGGCTGTTAGCTTTTTTTTTTGTGGGTCGCATATTGCTCTTGTCTAGTGCGTAATTTAATTGAGCTGCATCCAGGTGTTTATAGCGGGCAACAATTGGGTTGTAGTTGAAGACAGTGGGAGTTTTTCTCAGTGAGGCAGTACGGTGTTCAGTGGGGGAGAGGATGTGACACTATGGTCAGAGCTGCTGAATTTGGAACTGGGAACCAGGTTCAGCCTTAATAACCACTCCACCAGACCACTCTCCTGCGAGAGCACAATCACATGCTAGGCTTTGCAACACCTTAGAAGCCCTGGTGTCTTCGCACCAGCAGGTGGACCCTACCATGACAAGTGTAGGTTAACTAACTATGGTATCTCCCACCTGTTTGCCCCCCCGGCGGCTCCGCGTGTAATGGAGCTGCTCGCGGTGACATCACTTCGAATGTCACCGCGACCAGCGTTCCTAGGCGAGCACCGGGGCGAGTGTGGTCAAGCTGCCAGAGAGGAGGCTGTGGCTGAGGTCGTAGGGTTAACCACCACTCTCAATAAATGCTTTGTGGTTATACTAACGAGGCGTCCTTTTGTATTATTGGCCGTTACTACACTAACCTTCAAGGCTTGTCCACCACTATCCATACTGAAGTTCACCTCCAGTCTTGCGAGCAGAACTTTGAAGCAGCACGCCCTAGAACAATAGTGACTCTGTCACTGATGTCACAGAACCCTTGAGAAGGGCCAGCTCTAGGGCGGAGCAACCAGTGTGACCGCACCGGGTGCTGACTTTGGTGGTGGCATCATGTTTACAAGTATATTATGGTTTTAAAAACGCCTGCTGCATCCTTCCTGGCCTCCAGCAATTTTCAGCAACAATAAAAATGTCATGATGACTTTGGTGATTAATGTTCTTCCTAGAGAGAGATCAGAATTTTGTCTAGTGGAAGTTTTGACTCATGGGAAGGTAGCTCAGAGGGTTCATGTACCGGCTGCAAAGAACATGTGCCATGCAGATCACAAAGTGCACATAATGTAAATAGGTCAGTGGGCTACTGCTTTTGTCAGAGAGATCCTTTTGTTACTTTCAGTTTATAAGTTAAAATCCTAACTTAGAACAGTGAGCTATTAACTGTCATCTAAGAGCTGCATACAAACTGCAAGGTATAAATGAGAGTGCTATGAAAAAGGGAGAAGTGCTGAAGACAGAAACTCCATGGCTCAGAGACAAATGGCTTGTGTTTCCACATTTGATCGTATTTGGTACATTCTGTGATTAGAAGCATATCCCACTTTGTGAATATATTGTAATGTCAATAACTCATTATAACCTTAAATAATCATGTGTATCCATTGGTTGATTAAACTGGGCAGTGAAATGCCAAACAAATACTAAAAATTGGGATGTCTGCGCATTCTGGCCACACCTCTGGCTCCACCCACAGATCCAATCCTTGGGTTATTCCCGCCCTCTGATCCTCCGCCCACTGTTCTCCTACTTTATCCCCCCCACTTCGATCACTGTGTAAGACTCAGCATCCCTGGACCTGTGATGTGCCGCCACTGTGTGCGCCGCATGTGCCACACATTTACAGTGCAGGGCTTCCGCATAAGGTGGCCGGCCAATATTGTATCTCTAAACATGTGCACGTTGTCAGTTTGACATTGGCAACATGTAGAGGGACTTTAGGTTTATTTTAAAAAATATAGCTAACATTTGGACCTATAAACTTTTTTTGTATAAATTAATTGAATGTGTGTAAAATTTTGCAATGCCCGGGGAATTCTAGTAAAGGGAGCACCCCTTGGCGAATCACTAGCGTGTGTGATTGCTGTATTATTTATTACTGACTTTGACGTTGTGCTTTAACTTTGGATAACATTTATCATGACTTCTAGCGCCAAGAAGCCAATATTGGTAAATATGTGCGCTACAAATACACTGTGCATACAGTATATTTAATCTGGTGCTTTAATCATAGGCTGTTTTAAAGGATTCAGTGCTGAAGACAGCCTTGATTGGTGTTGGATCGAGTACCCGGATGTCTGCACACCTAGCAGACAGAGATAAAGCAGCTTGCCAGAAAGTTTAGCATTTTCCCTACAGGCAGTGTTTGTTGGCCTGTTGCAGGGTCAGTCACATGTCCTGGATTCCTGTCATTTAATTGAGTCTATCACAGTTCTGGCGCCCCAGTGTTTCTTGTGCCCCACCTGGCACACATCATGTCGGAGGATGGTGATGATGTTAACATTTTGCACCCCCCCCCCCCCCTGCCCCCCCCTGGAAAAAAGTCTGCGGACGCCCATGAACAGCATCAGCCAAATCCGGTGGTGGCCCCTGTCATTACAACAAACAACAAAAGAAAGGATAAAATGGCCCCAGGTAACTGCTAATGGGAATCTTTTACAACACATCTACAAAGAGGTGGCCCAGACCTTAAATCTCAAGGGAAATCCAAATTTAAACGATAACAGCATTGTGTCAATTTCCCAACTCCTAGTAAGCTCCATTCCGGCCTATTTTAGCAAAAAGTGCAGCCCACAAGTAGCATCCCGCCATGCTGCCCCGTGCTATAATGAGGACTGTAGGCATGCAAAAACTAATCTATCCCTGGCAGTCAAAAAAGGCTTAAGGACTGATAACATTGACCGAAGGAGAATTTATAAAAGAGTACAGGGCAAGGCAAAAAGGGCCTGCTAGGTAGTATATTGGTGTAGTTTAGTTGTGGCGTCAAGATTGAAGGACTCCCACCAATTTTGACGCTTACTTACAAAAGGGGCAAAACAGGCAGTTAGTGAAATTGACTTTTATTTACAACCTCAAGTTTGGGAAGAGTATTTCGAAAGTTTTTACTCAGGGAAGGTTCCCAAGTTGGAGAATGTGATAGTATTGTCAGATATGTCTGCAATATAGAACAACCTGTCGGAACCTTAATTAGCTTCTCCTTAGAGGAAACAGTCTGGCGTGGCCCAAGGTTTATATAGATTACCGGGTGATTTGTATCGTTCTGAGCCCGATATATGGGGCCTTTTGCTCCACACAGTTTTCACAGCAATTACAAAAGGTGGGAATATTTCCGCGTTGTGGAAGGGGGCTGAAATAATACCCATATTTTAAAAAAGGAGATAAGGGGGACCAATCACATTATAGGCCAATCATTCTCAAAGATGTTTCACAGAAAATATTTAGCAAAATGATTTTAACACATCTACAGAGCTGCATGGAGGAATTTGATATACTTTCCCACTTGCAAGCTGACTTTAGACCTTCCACGATTACCTTAGACCTTGTGTTTTGTTTCCTGCTGCTTATCTGGAAGAAGGTTAACATCAAAAAGGGCCACCTGTATGTCGTGTTTGTAGATCGAAAAACTGCATTTGATTCTATAGATCGTGCAAAGCTCTGGGCTGCCCTCAGGGCGCTTGGTCTCCCTGGTGGTTTACTCCATCTCCTGGTATGCTTACATCTGGGAAATTTCGCCAAAGTCAGGTGGAACTCGGATGGCAGCCTAACTAAGGATATTCCAAAACAAAGGGGGTACCGCAGGGTTGCGCGTTAGTGCAGTCATTATTTACCCCTAATATGAATGGGCTCATTCGTGATCTCTACAATTGTGGTGGAGACCCACCAAAATTAGCTGGTAAACAAATCCCTTGTCTTTTATTTGCAGATCATACCTTGCTCATCTCAAAAAGCCCAATGGGAATTAAGAAAGTGCTAACAAAGTTTGCAGCAGCCTGTGAAGAGCGGGGTTTGGAAATAAACTGTACTAAAACTAAAGGGGCATATTAGCAAGAACCTCGTTAAAATTATCGCAGTTTTAGCGGTAGGAAACTGCTGCTAAAACGGCGATAATGGGCTTGCATGCATTATAGAATTCCAATAGAAGCCCAGGTTAGATGTCCTACACATCTAACCTGGGCTTCTGTTGGAATTCTATAATGCATATCAGCAAGCCCAATATCGCCGTTTTAGCGGCAGTTTCCTGCCCCTAAAACAGTGATAATTTTAACGAGGTTCTTGCTAATGTGCCCCCAAGTTTATGGTTTTCAATCCCTACAAGTCAACAAGGGGGAAATTGAGGCTTGGAATACAAAATTTAGATCAGGTTAAGGTGTTTTATTATCTGGGGGTTAGAATTAGTGAGAACCTGAATTGGACTTCCCAAATTCAGAAGAGCATCCTTTCATTAAAATACGTGGATAGTTCAATAATTAAGAAAGCTAAAACATCTCCCTATCGCCCAATATCCCCAATTTTAGAAATTTATCAGGCTAGAGGACATGGCAGAGTCTTGTATGGGGCAGAACTGTGGGATGTGGAGCACCTGAACCAGCTAGAAGTATCCAAAGAAAAATGTAAGAGCATTCCTGAACCTCCCAAGAAATACGCAGTTAATACCACTTCGTCAGGACCTTGGGTTAAGGTCCATTAACCATTCAGCTGTCCTCAAAGCGCTAATGTTTTGGATAAGACTTTGGACCCGTAACACTCAGATACCAGTAAAAGAGGCAGTGGAGGAGTTACTAACACTCCATAGGCAAACAGGACGACTAATCTGTTATTAGGAAAGTAAGGCAATAGATTTACAAATTGGGGCTTGGATTCATGTGGGATGATCCACAGTCTATTACTAGAAGAATGAGTCCTTAGCATAAAAAAAGGTATTGGGATCTTGTTGATCAATTTTCCATTGAAACCAGAACACCTAGTACTTTACCCATTCGTTTCCTATATTTAAAAAATTGTTTTAAGTATGATTCCTATATGGATGATGTTGAACCCCCTCAAGGATGAACACTTTATATACAGTTTAGATTAGGGTTACTCCCATTGAATGCCTTGAAAAGTAGATGGACTAATGTGACTGTAACTTCACTGTGCCCTATGTGTAATGCCAGTCCAGAAATTGTAGAGCACTTTATATTTTTCTGCCCTTGTTATGCCAACCTGAGGAAAAAATAGATCATTCCAGCTTGTTGACCTTTTTGCGCCCCGTAGATGCATTACGTTTTTTCAGATCAGATTCAACAAGTTGGCTTGTTTTTACATTCTACATGCATGGTGGCTAAGGTCTAGGGGTCAGATGTGTGACCCTTTTTTGTGGCCGCAAACGGGAGAATCTCCTGTTTGCGCCTGCAAAAAAGGGTAATAGCATGTACAAATTGACTAGAAAAATAGCATTTGCGACTCTCGCTATTATGAAGGGGCCTCCCTTTCTAATAGCGAGTCAACATGCTATGTACTAGCTTTTTCGACTGCATTTGCGGCCCCAAAACACTCGTAGTTTACCACCTACTTGAAGTAGGTGGTAAATCACTCGCAATCACTCGCAAAGGGGAAGGGGTCCCCAGAGGGCCCCTTCCCCTTGTATGTTGAAAAATATTTTTTAAGAGCAGGCAGTGGTCCCATAGACAACTGCCTGCCCTTAAAAAAATGAAACTGAAAAGGAAAACGGGCTGCATTAAAAAAAAGCTGCTTTATTAAAAAGCAGTCCTTAATATGGTGGTCTGCTGAGCCCAGCGGGCCACCATCCCTGGGAGGGCTGTCATTCCCAATGGGCTCGTAAATTGCGAGAGGCTCATTAATATTAATGAGCCTCGTAATTTTGGCCCCCATTGGGAATCGCAAAACAGTGCAATAAAACTGTTGTACATTTCATTTAGTGCCTCGCAATTTGGGACTCGCAATGTGTCGCAAATTGCGAGGCACTAAATGAAAGGGTCGTACATCTGGCCCTAAATATGAATGAAAACCATGATGTTATAAAAGGGGCTGAATGGTTGTTACTTAACTTAACACTTTGATGTTTCTATTTTTAATTATTTGAATGTTTTTAGAATTTTTAAAACGTTTTTCTTAGTAAATCAAAATCTCTTCTTACACAGAATAATGTAAAGAAGCAAGAAAGGATGGCTTTTAGATGTAATGATCATGTTTCTAATCGAATACACTTACTACTGCTATTGGGTGTTTCACTAATCAAGTGAAGTCAAGTTTATTGTTTACAATTATTAAAAATTATTACAAAAATACATATGAGAATCATCGTTAAAACCAATAAAAACTGTGCTTAACCTTTAACAAGTTTGATTGAGTGGACCATATAATTAAAAACGATCTCTCTATTATTTAATTTCAGATGTACACTTCTGTGCGTGGATAAATGTTCTCAAGTATGCAATTTCTCTTCACATGACTCCCCTGTTTCCGCTTGTTGTAAGAGAGATTGCACCTTTCTCATATATTTAACCCCCTACAAGCCAACATAGGGGACGATCCATCTAGCCATCGAATTACAGCTTGCCTGCATGTTCGAATGTTCAGTTTATTAAAAATGTTTTTTAAGAACCGTTTCCTTAATTCCATGAGAGCTAAGAAAACACATAGCAGGTGAATTAATGTTTCATTTTGATACCCGCATAGGCGGCAAAAAGGGTCCGTGTGACTACCTTTCCAGGATGGTAAAAGGTCCTTTGAAAACTGTAGGCGCAGCCGATATTCTATATATCTTTGTTTTATAGGCATGTTGAAATGGCTTTCTAAGTAAGGCTGTGGTTTTATCCCGGAATAAGAGCTTATCACTGTCCAACTGTGTCGTCGTTTTGCAATACTTGATTTGTCTTCCAGATAGGATTTCCATTTTACAGCTTTGTTTGTAATTATATCAAAGCTGTTTCTATCTGGCACCTGGTCCCACGTTGATTCCAGACTTATACAACTCAAGGATTGGGACAAGACAACGCCCCAACTGTGTGGGGGGGTGCTTTTCCATCTGGGATTCGATTTCTTTCCAGCACAGGTTGTCCAGGGAGCCTTCTTCTGATATACGTATTTTGTGACAGAGTTTCACAAAAGTACCCATACTTCTGGTTCAGCAGGCCGAATTCTAATTGAACCTGCGCCGGTGATGCTGATTTTGGGAGGTTTAACGCCACCTTGTATACTTTTGTTTGTAGGCTGTTTAACAGCCCCGCCTCTTTACCGCACCAGGTAACCAATGCGTATGACAAGGTGGGTAGTGTTTGCGCTTTTATCACGTTCAGCAAGTGTGTGTAGTTTGGGCAACTTAGTTTATTCTGTAATTGTCTGTAAGCGTAAATCAGGGACTGTGCTTTTGCCTTTAAATCTAATTTGTGTTCTTTGTTTGTTTGGCCTCGCCCCAGTTTCAGACCTAGGTACTTGTATGATGTTTCCTCCTTTATTGGGGAGCTGCTTGCGTACCATTTAAATGTTGATTTTTTTGGGTCTACAATGCGGATCACTTTGGTTATGTTTGTGTTTAGTTCCAAGACTTCATGTTCCAAGTAGGTTACTAGATTGTTGATCATCCTTTGCAGGCCTATTGGAGTTTGACTCAGAACAACAATGTCGTCCGCATACTGCAAGAAGGGAATTGGGGTTTTGACAGGTGTGGTGGATGACCTTCCCCGACCTGCATGTGACTGACGATGTCTGCCATATAAAGATTAAATAAACTTGGGGCCAGTACACAGCCATGTTTTAGGCCCTGTTGTGTGTCAATTTCGGCCCTAATACTGCTTCCGTCTCCCAATTTTACTCGTGCCCAGGTGTTACTGTACAAACTCATTATTGCCTCCAGTAGGATCTTCGGAAGGCCCCATGCACTTAATTTTTTCCACAATTGGGTTTGGTTCACCCTGTCAAACGCTGCACGCAGATCTATAAAAAAAGCGAAAAGTCTGGTCTTATTTGTTTCAGCTTTTGCCTTCAGTAGAGCCAGGGTTGTCAGGTTTGTTAGTGTACCCGTCCTTGGCCGAAAACCAGTTTGGAACATAGGAATTATCTTTGTGTCTTCCATCCAGTCTTGAAGATGTGACATAGGCATGACCCATATAGTTTTGCCTCCACGTCCATCAGCGATATCAGCCTGTAGTTCCCCGGCTCGTTATTAAGCATGGGCGAATTTTGCAAATTCGCGTTCCGCGAATTTGCAAATTCGCAATCTGCAAAATTCGCGAATTCGTGCGAATTTGCAGATTTTTTAATTTTTGCGAGTTCGCGGGTATTCGCGGGGCACTTTGCGTGTTCGCGGGTGTTCACGGGGCGCTTTGCGTGTTCGCAGGTTTTTTTTTTGCCTGGTTAATCACTTCCACCCTCTCGTTTTTTATGCCCATCTGCCCTTCGTACCACTCGTTTCTGTGCCCTTCTGCCCTCTGCCCCACTCATTTTTTATCCCCTTCTGCCCTGTGTCCTACTTTTGTGCCCTTCTGCCCTCAGCCCCACTTAGAATGGCGCCGGCAAGCTGCCAGCGCCATTCTAAAATAGCTACAAAGAGCTTCAACAGGAAGCTCTAATAGATAAAGTAAAGCAGGTGCTCGAGTTGGAGGTCAAATTAAGTTACACAATCATTAATCACCCCAAGTTTGTAAGTGAATTTGACCTTCAACTCGAGCACCTGCTTTACTTTATCTATTAGAGCTTCCTGTTGAAGCTGACTTTTGTAACTATTTTAGAATGGCTCTGGCAGCTTGCCGGCGCCATTCTAAAAGAGTTACAAAAGTCAGCTTGAACTTTTGACCCAATCTGTTCCGCTCGTGGATTTTGCTGGAAATTCGCGAATCTAGCGGATTGTGAATTTACCGAAAATCCGCAAAATCCGCGAGCGGAACGGATTTTCCGCCCATGCTTACTCGTTATGATCACCTTGTTTGAAAATGGGGTGTATTATGCTCCCATTCCAGGACTTGGGCAGTTTGTTCTGTCTGTAGATTGAATTAAAGAGCGGTGTTAAATATTCTGCCCAGAGGGGAGTATTTGAAAATGGCATTTGGAAGCCCATTTGGACCTGCAGCTACCTCTTTTCTCAGGCGATTTATTATTATTTGTAGCTGTTCAAATGTGACAAGGGTGTCAGAGGCTGGTGCCGTGTCTTCTGAGTTTTCTGGTATTAAGGTGGGTCTGTTGGTAATTCTTCTTTTTTCCAGTTTTCGCCGTTTGAAGGTGTCTTCCTCTTATCCTCCTGTGGAGTATTTCGTATTCCTAGAATGTTTTCCACATGTTCAGAGTTTCTAGAGCATAGTTCGCACTCTGTTTTACAGTGCCACATTTGGCCATACGCCCTGTCAATAAACATGTTTTTGACATGCTGGATCCACTTACTTTCTCCAATGCCTGCCTCCTGTCTTAAGTATTTGTCCTTTGTTAATTTATTAATAATACCCCAGAATGATCGGGAATTTTTATATTTCCCAGCAATTAATAATTTTGTCCAGATTTCTTCTTGGTTTTTTTTTTTGCCTTACTCAGCATGCTCATGCTTTTCCGCATGACTTTTAATTTTGCCTTATCTGTTTTTTTTCAATTTTTCATCATTTTTACCTGCTTCGGAACTTCGCGTGTGATTTTCCTTTTTTCCTCCCGCAAGGTAATGTTATACCATGGCTCCTTCCCGGTATTGATTCTTCCAGCCTTCTGTTTTATGGTTGGGGCGTTTCTGGTTAGGGCCTCACATAGGTATTCCCATGTTTTCATAGGGTTTTCTATTTCTTCCGGTGTTAGTCTGAGCAATTCTTTTTTTGAATTTGTCCATTGTTGGTTTTATATCCTTTCCGCCCCATTTCAGCTTACGTAGATTACATTTTTCAGTATGCTGAGTGACGGCATTTAGTTTTTTGGTCTTGCTGACCAACATTTTTATTTTGGTAATCAATGGGAGATCGTCGCTTTCTATACGTTGTCCAACCGTGAACGAACTCACCATTGATGACAAGCTATTGCTCATTATTGTAAAGTCTATTGATGACTTCCGATTGCCACTTACAAAGGTTACCGGTATAACTATGTTTCCTTTTTCCTTCATAGTTAGAATTGAAAGGCCCAGGACTCTGAAATCTTGAGTTATTTTGTCGTCTTTCATTAGATTGCTATTAAAATCTCCTGAGATGACCATAGGATATGATTCGTGAGAACTTTGTAATGCCTTGATCAAAGTTATTAGTATTAACAGTTTTTCGTTTTTCAGTTTCTTTTCCGGATGTATATACATATTAAGCACTAATAGGTTGTGAATACGTGCCTTTGAATCTTGCCTCTCTGTGAGTTTTATTGCTTGTACCCAGTTTACCCCCATGTCTACTTCTTCCGCTTCCCATCTATACTGCTGAGTGATGTACGTTGTTAATCCTCCTCTTGGGTGTCCATATTTAGAGAATCGTTCGGCAAGGACATGAAATTCTATGTAACCAGGGATGGAAACCTGGTTCAGATTCCAGGTTTCTTGTAGTAATATTAAGTCATGTTGTTCCAGGAAATTTGCAGTTTCATGGTCTTGCCCCATACTATTAAAGCCATGGACATTCCAGGAGCAAATGCTGATCGTATGTAGATTCGAAGCGATCGAATGCTCTTTACAAGTTAGGTTTTCCCCTGTTTCCTTTTGGTTACCCAACGTTATCCATAGCTGTAATTTATTATTCTCATTTGTGCTTTTGGACTGGCTAGGAGCACTTATTGCTCAAGACCTGTGCAACCCAGGACCAGTCGGAGCTCTGTTCCTGAGTACATCCTTGTTCCACTGCTTTTACCTGTCTCCTTATATTTTGTCGTGTTTTTTGTGGAGTTACTGAACATGCACCCTTTAGGCATGATTTCTGGGTGTTCACCTCTTCCTTTTTTGTTTTTTCTGTAATTTTATTTTTTAAGAGGGGGAATGGATATTTACTCTGTTGTAGACACCTCAGCTCTATGCCCCATACTTCAAAGGACATGCTCGTTGCGAGTATTCTGTCTCCTATGGTCTTGGATGACCAAGTTGTTAGTGACTCTTCTACCTCTGGATTGTTTTTGGTATGTTTGAATTCTACAGACAGAAGATCTTGAGATGATATATCGTCCAGTTCTGGGATTTCTCTAAGCAGCCACATTATGTTTCCTCTGTTCAGAAAGTCTTGTCCCCCTGTTGTCTGATATTCCGGTATGAATGACAACTTTTCGGTAATTTCTTCTTGAGTTTGGGGTGACAATTTTACTTCTTTTTCTTCTTGCCATTGTGTTTCTTTTATGGTTTCGCCCTTCCCATTTGTTGTAATTCCTAGCCTCTGGGTGTTTGTAGTTCTTTTTCCAGTAGCTTCTGCTATCCTTTGTGGATGGGCCATGGGTACATTATCTTTGTTTTTTTATCCTCAGCTTTGTCATTAATTATATGTTTAATTATCTGAATACACTCTGTGTGTTGGTCTGTTTGTTTAAGACTCCAGGTTCGTCCTTGGTAATTTGAGTTTACTTTTATCAGTGTTTTTTCTATTTAATTTTTCGTCGGCCTTTGTTGTGAATTGCCTTTTGCTGGTTTTGTCGCTTATATCTTGTTTTATAACCTCGTTGTTCGGGGGCGTTTTGGGTTTGCGTGTCTTGTTTTACTATTTTGACCTCAGGCGTTTGTGTTTGGTCCGTCTGATGAATCATAACTACCCGATTTGCACCATCCTCTGGGCCAAGAACCCTTTCATCACCCTCAACTTGGATCTTGTGTATGTCCTGTGATTGTATACATTTTCTTTTTAAGATATTAAAAAATGTTCTTCCTTGTGTATGATTTTGTTTTGCGGACGAGGGGCAGGATGATGATTCGTTTGTTGGGATGTTTCCGATCTCTGCGCTTAACTTAAATGCTTGGTCTTGGGCCTTATCAATGTGTTCTGAAGCATTTGCTTCCGAGGGTAGTTTTTCTCCCTTTAAAGTGGTATGGTGGAAGATTGGATTTGTGTGCATATTTATAGAAGGTGGGGCCTTGAGTTGGGCTTTTCCTTTCTTGACGCGCTTTCTTTGTCTGTTTGTTAACTTTGATTTTGTGTTGACAGTTACGCTTTGTTTGTTGTCTATTCTGCGCCCGCTGTGATCTAAATCTTCCTCATTTGTTTTGCTTATATCTTGTTCTTGGTCGCTGATTTGGTTAAGGTCTTTTACTTTATTTGCACTCCCATTTTCCTCTTCGACCTTTTTTTCCCCTCTGGGGCTCATGTTTACTTTGTTTTCTTTTATTAGGACTGATGATTGGACTGCCTCTAATATATCTTTTAGTGTGACCGGTAAGTTTGACAAGTTGTCCACCAGTTTGCCGCATACACAACTCGGCTGGATGATCTCTGTGTGGGGTCCCTCAGTTACCAATCTCTGGAGCAGACTTGTCATATGGTCTAGCCTGGTGTTTATGCCTTAAATATGACCAGCAATAAGGTTTATTAGATCGATTTGGACGTCCATTTTGTCCGACTGGAAATTCAAGGCCTTAATTGCCTGGTCCAAGGTGTTTAATAGTGTTATGCTCCATGGGTCTTTGTAGACCTCTCTGGGCAGCATTTGCTGGACTTCTGACTCTTCTTCTGACCTACTCATGGAGGAAATCGTAATTGGGGACGCTAAGTTTAGGTTTTTTTTTTGCCATCCTTTAGATTTTTCTTGCTTTTTATCCCTATTATTAAGGTTGTCGTCTGAATGTAGCGGTGTAGATTCCAGCCTTTCTTTGCCACTCGGTCACTTTTCCTGGTCTTGTGCTTGACTGTGGCTTACTTGCAGGTCTTGGTTCTCTTGGGTTTGTTTTCCTATTTCTATTTCTATTTGTCTGTCCAAGCTTATATCATTAGGTAAGGAAAATGAGGTTTGCCATGTGTCATCCTGTATGGCAATGTACTCAACCCCCATTTTATTTTCCCTTGTTGATAGGGTGTCCTTACTCTTGTTCTTCTCCGTGGTCTTTGTCTCCTTGTCTTTTTCAAGAACTTGGGAGTTGTTTTTGTTTATTTGTGCTAGAACCACAACAGACTTGCAGGTGCCAGTATAGCTATTTAGCTTTGGAAAGGCCAGAGAGTTTTGTAGCTGGTCTATTAGATTGTGCTTTGTGCTGTTCTCAATATAGGTTCTTTGCACTTCTTTGTTTCCCTCCTTCTTACTATTTGATTGTTGCTGCTCATTATCTTTTATCCTTGATGCTGGTGTAATTGGACTGGGTAGGTCGACTTGTTCCTGTGTTTGACCGTAGATGGCTGCCATGGGGTCCTTTAGGAAAAATAATTTTTGAATCCCAATCTTGTTTTGTTTTGGGCTGGTTGTAGATAGTTCAGGTGCAGACAGTAATCTCTCTCTTTGTTGTTCAACCTTCTTCTCTCTTCTTCTAGTCTTTTGTGTGCCCTTGTTTTTCTCTTCTTCATTATTTTGTGTCTTTTCACTTATATCCTGCCGTACTTTCCCAGATCTCATTTTTTCCAGCTTGTTTTAAAACCGTAAGGATATGTATTCCCGGCTCTCCGGGTTTTACTCCTCCGGGTAGGGGCTAGGCGTGGTTTTAATATTTTTTTTTGTTTTAATCTTTCGTACTACTCCTCTGGTCTGTTGTATTTACCCTGCCTTCACAAGTCCCTCCACAGCATTGGTGTGGCCGGAGTCCTAGAGATTCCACTCTGTGGTCTGATATTCCCGTTCTTTACACACTTGTACACTCGTACCTGCAAACTTGGATCCTCACCGCCTCCCGCTCTACTTTTCCGCACCTCCTCCCAAGCCTGTCTGCTCCCTTTGGGTCCTGCCGAGTGACTACTCCCCCGCCGGGTCACCTCCTCAGGTACCAAACCTTGCTAGATGTGGCACGAGGTGCTGTGGGGTGGCTTGGGACACAACACACGACAAGGAGTTGGAACAGCTGCCGTCAGGGAGGAACTGCGTTGAAGATGTGCGGTGTCTAGCAGAGTGACGACTCTCTCTGTCATATCCAGTCACTTTTACAGTCTGTCTCGTCAAGATAGGAGGTGGCTGCTTGAATCCCACTGTTGGGCCCTCAGGTCACACGTTCACAAGCTCTTAGCACACGGTTAGATTAATCAGTTTTATCAGGAGCTCCATTCCTCCGTAATTCTACTGATGCATGCGTTAATGCTGGTGCTTAAATAGTGCTTATTGGCTTTATAGTGCCTAATTAGTGCTTAGATAGTGCTTTAATGCCCTTAGCCCATTGCGCCGGTAACTCTGCCGAGGTTTGCTTCTCTCGCAGGAATGCTGCTCGCTGCTGCTCCCCTCTACCTGCCCTTTGCCTGCTGGATTCCGTGACCGGCCCTTGAGTCTTAAAGTGACGGGCGGATGTTTTTCTGGCGTGCTTAAACAGCAGGGTATGGCTGGCTGCTGGTGTTTGAACTGTTGGCTGACGTTGTGGTGATTCCGTGGGGGCTTCAGGGACTTCAGGGCCTCAAGGCTTTAGAGCTACCAGCCTGCTCCCGCCCGACCCGCACTCGCACCCGCACCCGCACCCGGCACCCGGTACGGTACGGGGAGCCTCGGGATGCCGGGAGTTCTGGCTGCAAGAATGCCACCAGCTCGCTGCCTCCAAATGTTCGGCCCTTCGATCGGTCCTCAGCTCGCCGCTGCTCCGATTTACAGCTCTAGCTTTCCGGCACCCACTCCTGCAACCGCTTCGCTCCAGCCGCTTTGCTTTGCTTCGCTTCGCACTGCACTGCACTTCGAAAGGGCGTGGTAGCACTTCCGGTCCTTCCTTTTTTGGAAAGTGTTAGAGATATGTTGTAAGGAGTCCTGTATCATCAAGGGTGTTTCACTAAACTTTCAGGGTGTTATCCTAATAAAGTGACGTCTTTCCCATAAACTATTTAATAACACTAGAGGAAATTCCTTGGGAGAATAACTGTCAACACAGCATTCAAATCTGAAAATTTTATGGGGCCTCTGAACAGGAATGTGAAGTGGAATGCAGATAAAGAAACACTACTTCTATTAAGAAGGAACACGTCTTTCTGGAATCACTACAGACATGGCTGCTTCTCAAATTTGACCTTTAAGACTTTTGTTTAACTATTCAAGCAATGCCCCAATGCAGTCTCCTGGGAAGAATTTTGTTAGGTAGTACAAAAGGGAAAACAGCATGGTCTCGACAAATCATAGTCAGTATCTGAGCCAAGTCCTCATGCACCAAGTGGACAACCTCAGTGAAAGGAGACTGAAGTAACTCGGATGATAGACCTGAGCAGGCAAGACGCAAAAAACAATGATCTTACGTGCAAGAGAAAGAAAAAAGAAGGTTTGACAAAATTATCTAGATGTGGTCTTAGACAGTTCGCCTTCCAAAAAGTCTCTCTTTAAAATGCTCTAGTACATTTCGTCATTGGTGTCTAGAGTTCCTGAGTAGGTGGACTCTGGATGTTTATAGGTAACTGCCTGAAGGGAATGATAAAATACGGGCCCCCTCTGCTAGGAATGACGTCCCTATTGGTCTATCAGGAATCAATGTGTTTGGCTTAGTCCAGGATGATGAGAAACGCCTCAAGATCCTGGTAATGCCTAGATGGCAAAATCATTCACTTTGAGACTTAGTGGACTGGTGAAGAGACTAAAACTGGAGCTGGGACACTTCTTGATGGCCTCTCCAACAATCCCCAAACATAAGTGACTTAAAAATCAAAATGTGAAATGTCAGAGCATGTCTTTTTTCAACACTAAAAGGTCTCCCACATGAGTGTAAGGATTTCAAAGGTATCTCTCCTTTTTAATGGTTTAAGCTGCACCCATAGGCGTGCATTGAGGACTACCGCCACAGCATTACGTAGGTTGCAGGGAAGTCTGGACCTTTCTTGTGCTAAGTCAGAGCCCAGGTAGGGCTGTTATCCTTTCTGGAAGACAGAAAGTTGTACCCCATATCCATGTCCAGAATGGCTCTGCAGACCACTTACAATGCACGATTCCGTTTACAGGAAGAGTTCTCACTTCCGCGTTTTTGAATATAGAATCTTTTTTCCTACTGCTGATTTCTCCATGCTCTGGACATCAAACCACTATAAATAGTGTAGTAAGAACATTATAGATAGCAGGGAAAAGAACGTGCAAAGAAATACACCACTGAATTTGATATGATACGCCATACTGACCTTTCAAAATCAGGGGGAATGTTCCTCTTAGCTGCCGTCCACAATGAATAACCTCCACCGAGAACTGCGAGTTATGGTCGTCCTTCGTTGGTGTAAATGTGAGTTGGCTTTTCCTTTGGTAGAGATCAGTTTCTTCACACAACTCAGGGGCCTCCACAATTGCGGCCTCTAAGGACTGAAACCCTCGAAACCACCTCACCTCACATTCTGGAGGGTAGTAGTCTTTCACGACACAAGCTAGAGTAACGCTCTCTCCTTCTTTAGGGACCTTGGGCTCACATACAAATTCCAGTGGTTTTGGGCTACTTACTAAAGAAAAATAGCAAATACAAATGAGTTAAATCGTAATATTAGTACTCACAGCTTACAATTGTATACATATATGCTACAGTGGAAATTTTTAACAAACATTTCATAATTCATACTCCTTTTAATGATGCTGTATTGTACTGCTGTGCAACAGTCAAAATCAGCGCTCCGATAATTAGATGTACAACATAAGCACATTTTAAAGTACATCTCATGTCCTGAAGCAGTACCATGTAATCGTTGTAAATGCTAGGTCTAATAAGACTGTCACACTAAACACTGTTTTAAAAACATTCTGACGCTCACTATGTGATATGACAGACAGAATAGATGTTATTAGATGTATTGATTGCATTCAGTTTTCTCTAGTGATGTATTTAAATTATTTTAAAAATACTATCACTTTGCTCTGATCTCAGTGCTTTATCTTCTGGATAGTAGGCTACAGTTAACAACTGCAGCTATATATACAATTATACATTGGTAACAGTGAAAATAATAGTTTTGGTTTGATGAGGGGTTCTGAGAGGTGTCAAATCGACATCTCAAGCTTTACTCTCATTTTCTATGATGTCACTCAGAACCCCAAGGTGAAAAACATCCCCGTAATTCACGTTTTACCCATCTGTAATTTTATTTATGCCCCCCAAAATCACCTTGAAATTACCATGAATATATGTCAATCAAAAAGGATACCATTCGTAGTTTATTTTTTTAACTCAGAAGTTTGATCTTGCATTAATGTTGCTCCTAACAACAGTTTGAATGTAAACATTGGCAAATCGAACATGTCTGTCTTGGTAAGCTTGTGAATTGTTCTATTCTTTACTGCAAGGATTTGCTTGCAATAAAAAAAGTACCAATATAATTGCTAAAAACATAAATGCTGATGTTTTGCTAAAGTGCAAGCATTTTCATTGAGCTATGCACTTTATTATTTTTGAAGGAAGAATAAATCGCCTCCTAACAAAGGATTCAAATCGCAGCAGCTACAGTATGAGTTAAAGACTTCATAACAACTTTTCAAAAGAGACAGAAAACAACTCACTGGTACTTAAAGTTAATATAAAAATAACATAAAAAAACACACTTTAAACCACCTTTGTTCATATACGCCTAAAAATTGTGCACAGGTATGTACATTGCTAGGAACTTTTAGTGAAAGGAGCCAAAGGGAAAAGGCTGGCTGCTGTGATGTGCAATGAGTTAAAAGGTAAAATGTGATTTCCAGTTTTGACAGAAAAATGGATGAAGTCTCCTGACCAAAGGCAGCCCCTCAATTCATACATCACATACATAAATAATGTTAAGTCTGGGCGTCAGATTACTGGTTTCCAAGCATTGGCAAAGCCTAGATGGTCTGGCGTTTGACAAAGCGAACATGCTGGTGGCAAATACCATGAAATAATAAAACAAGAATGACCATAATTTAATTAGGGCCTGCTAGTTTACCCAACAATAATCAACAAAAACAAAAATTGTGACATGCAAAAACATTTTTGTCTCCAAAAAGCACATATTGCCATAGTAGTACCACTATGAAGGGAACTACTTTGTATGTGCTCTGTGTGAATGGGAAGCATGACATAAATCACAGTGTAGTCAGTGGCCAAGGCAAGTAGTGAATAGATGTGCAAGAGAGGAGCTTTCGCATTATTGAAGTTACTTCTGCCATCGAGCGCGATGTTGGCACTCCGGACTTCACCCAGCTGCAGGGAGCCTTTTTGACAAACTGTGCAGTGCACAAAGATAGTGCTGAAACTGAAATTTGAGGATCGACTGTGGTGCTCGGTCTGCGCAGGAGCAGAAGTTAAGCAATGTGACACCCGGTGTCGGAATGCACTGGGGCCTGGAGAAGGAAGCGGAAGCAGTGTTGGAGCTGAAGTGAGTGACGTTGGTGCATCAAGCGGAGAGCTGGCTAAAGGACGTACAGTTACAGGCCAGAACTGAGTGGCCTGCCTACAAATGCTAGAGACTGCCGAGAGGGAGGCCAAGGTATTAGCTGGGAAAATGGCACATCCGAACGACTGATTGCTGCAGGATGTAGTGATCTGCTGATCAATGTTCTAGTTGTTTTAGCACCAGCCACTGCCTGAGGGCTGGCTTACACCCAATACCCATCCAGCACAGGCGTCACAGGACATCTTACCCTGCTAATAAAAGGGGCCGGGCGCACGGCCTTCGGCCAGTTCTACCCACCAAGTATTGTGTCTGTGTGTACTTACTTTGCGAGCATGAGGGCCTAGGGTCCAGCACCACAATACATTGGTGACGAGAAGGCTAATCCCGCGTATGCAGCTGCCTTTTTGAAGGTGGTAAAGAGGGAAAGTGTGTTTCCCCTGTCATGGGCACCCCCTGCAACAGGTGACAATCATTGGAGGACCCACAGGGTGTGTGAAGAGCCCAGGGTGAAGGTGAGGTGGTGGGAGCCCACACCGCATCGATGTGCCTGCCGCTGAGATATCCCGCATGGATGTGAGCCCAGTGGTGGCAGAGAGGCAAGGCGAGCGAGGCCGGACTGCTAAGATGCCGGTCTCTACTGCAGACTGCCACGAGGTGAGAAACGACTGAGCGGAGATTGGGTGAAACATCAAGGGCAGCGAAGAGAGCCTAATGAGGGGAGGACAGGGAGTAAAGTAAATGCCGACTCCCCCGCAAAGAAGATGAACTCTGCCCTATAATGGAGAAGCAGTCTCTGCCGCCAGCTCCAGCCCCCGCGCAGCGAGTGAAGTGAGTTAGGCTGCGGCGGTGGAGGGAGGAAGGAGAGCCTATTTCGTTGACCCCTGGCAGCTGTGAGAAAACGGAAGAACTGTAGCGGAGCCCACCCGCATCAGAAGCAATGACCTGCCGGGCAGGTGGCGAGCCCATACACTGACCGGCGCCGAGGGACTGTGGCTGAGAGAATAGTGGGCCCAAACAGTATTAGGTTAGCGGGAGCATAGAACAGGGTTGCCGCTGTACATATTCCCTGCGACTATAGATGATGCATCAGAGATTTCCAGGTAGCAGCTCCAGCCCCCGCGCAGCCCATGAGGATAGAGTGCCTGCTGCGAGGGGCGGGAACTATGAAGAAAGCGTTGAGAGCTGGCCTATGCAGCGAATAATCGAGAGAAATTAAGCTGCATACTCGAGAACTCGGAGGGATCCTGTGTGTGTCACCCATTCCCCCCACGCCACCAGTATTTGAGGTGAAGACTTACCGTCCGGGGGATGACAAGAGGTCCTGCTGCAGAGTGGGAGTCCCGCAGAGTGTGGTTCGGTGGCAGCCGACGGGAAGTGGGTTTTGTCCACGAGTCCTGGGGAGTGTGGTGTATCGGTCTAGCTCTACCGCGTACGCCACGTAGTGACGTCAGCGGATGTCCGCCAGTGGCCATGTTTTGGCATTGGCGCGCGGACTCCGTAATAATAGGAACGTTTTTACGGCTCTCCCGGTTATATAGCATTTGTTAAATAAATAAATACATTAACCAACTCAAGGCTTCGAGTGGTTTGGGTGGCCAGGCGTACAGGGGCAGAGCTGCAAGACTGGCACCCTCACGACAAGGTCGTGAGGGTGCCAGTCATCACAAGGCAGCACCTAGAACCCACAACAGGGCATCGACCACAGTGAGCCCAGCCACTACGCCTGCACGCAACAGGAACTGATTCACCCGTCCGACCGCACAAGTATCGGGAGCGTGGCAGGGACGCCGCAAACTAGTAACTAGATGCCACGGTGCCGCGACAACAAGGCAGGGGTGTCCACCGGAGCCACCACGAGCACAGCAGGAAGAGCCCGCCGTAAAGCACAGCAAAGCCAACTATGCGGGAGGAGCGGTGAGGTAGTACATCCTATAGGCCCCCAATTAAGCTGGCGCACCGGGGCGAGTACCAAGAGGGGACGGAAAGTCGACCCCAGGAGGACAGCGAGACAGCAGAGTGTGAGCACCTCAGCACAGCCCCCTCTGGTGGTGAAGACATCCCAGAGCCACGAGTCAGCGCCAACGGGAACATGTGCGCGCAGACGTTTTCCCTGAAGAACCCAGTGCCTTTCTTGCCCAAGGTAGGGAAACCAGAGATGCCCTGGGAGGACTGGAAACCGTACTTTCTCAACTACCTATCAGCATTAGAAGAAGAGGGTGGAGAGGAGTTCTCAAGCCCACAACGCAAGAAAATAGTACTGCATAACCTAGGCCCAGCAGGACAACGTCAATACCACCACCTCGTAAAAAGGGAAAGGCCAGCCACAGACACAGACGTATTTCAGCATGCCTTAGATGATTTGGACGCGCACCACTGCCCTGTCATCTGCACAGCCATAGACCGGTTCAATTTCTTCCAAAGGAAACAGGCAAAGCGGGAGACTGTAGACGAATACGTGGCGGCACTACAAAAATTATCTGTCACATGCAATTTTGGAACGCTTCAGGAGCAACTAATACGAGACCAAATAATCATGCATAAGGTTAACGTGTCCGTACGAGAAAAGCTGTGGGTGAATGGTGATGCACCTCTAAATGAAGTAGTGGCCTTGGTGAAGAAGGCAGAGATGTCGAAGAGGTGTGCCGAAGCAGCCAAACAGGAAAGCATCCAAGCGGCGGTATACAAAGTGTTAGACAAGAAAACAACAGAAACCAAACAGATCACAGGACAAATGGGAGCACGCAAAAAGAAAAGATTCACACCCAAACCCAACAGATCGCAAGGATTCAGGAATTGGAACAGGGACGCATGTTACAAGTCCGGAAGCAACACACACGCACCCAACGACAAAGGTTGTCCGGTGTTCGGTGCCAAATGTTCTTATTGCGGAATCATGGGGCACTACGAGAAGGTTTGCAGGAGGAAGACATCAAGAAGCTAAGTCAAGTATATAGCACCAGATTCACACAAAGAGAATGAAGATGAGGAGACCGAGGAGGACGATGAAATCTTGATGGTGGGGGAGCAAGCCCTGGGCTTGGAGTGCGCCACAGATAAGAAGCCCAAGTGCGAGATGACGATAGTAAGAATACCAATTATCATGGTGGCCGACTCCGGATCACCATACACGATCATTCAGAGAAGCGTGTGGGAGAAGGAGTTCGCACCCAGGACAAGCCAGCACCTGTTACCGTCAGACATCCACCCGGTAACGTTCACCGGCGAACCTATCCCATTGGTGGGATACTGCCGGATGCCATTTGTAAGGGCAGAAAAACGGAAGGAAAACTATACGTGGCCGAGAAGGGGCCGTCAGTGTTTGGCTGGAGAGACCAAGGAGCCCTCGGAATCAAGCTAAACCCGGGAGGACGCACACATGAAGACGGACGCACATGATCACGAGGCGCAAGGATGGCGAGAAGAATTCTCAGCAGTCTTCCGAGAGACCATAGGGCGCATGGCGAAATTCACGCACAAAATCTGCTTGAAGGAAGGGGCTCAACCCACATGCCATAAAGTACGCAACATTCCGTTCAGGTGCAGGACAGCTGTACAGGAGGAACTTCAGAGGTTGGAGGAGAATCGAGTAATAGAAGCAATCAACAGCGCCGAGTGGTTAGCGCCATTGGTGGTGGCGCTGAAGCCAAATGGTAAAGTGAGGCTGTGCGTTGATCTCCGCGAGCTCAACAAGAACATTGTGGTGGACAAATTCCCTCTCCCCAAAATAAACGAAATGCTGGCAAAAACTAGAGGAGTGCGGTGGTTTACCACAATTGACTTGACATCAGCATATCACCAGGTGGCGTTACACAAATCGTGCAACCATCCCACCGCATTCATTACACCATTCGGCTGTTACAAATTCTTATGGATGCCATTCGGGCTGGCCTCGGCGGCCGCTGTATTCCAAAAGTTGATGTATCGTATGTTCCATAAAATGGAGGGCATCCAGTTTTTCCATGATGACATATTGGTAATGGGGACAACAAGAGAGGACCACAACATAAAAGTAAGGACAGTACTGACCACACTGATGCAGAACGGGCTGACAGCCCAGTGGGACAAATGCAAATTCGGCGTGAATTCTGTCACATATCTGGGGCATGAAATCAGTGATCGAGGGATCGAACCAAAAGCCTCGAACGTGACAGCAATCAGAGACGCTCCCACCATGGAGAACAAGGACGATATCAGAACCTTCCTGGGGATGGCAGAGTTCTATAGTAAGTTTGTTTCCCACTTCGCCTCAAAAACTCATTGTATGTGACAATTATTGAAGGACAAGTCAACGTTCAAGTGGACCGATGCGAAACAGCAGGAGTTTGAAGAGATGAAACGGAACATCTGCGAAGCCGTGCCTATACAGGGGTTTGACCAAAATGCCCTGACCATATTGACCACAGATGCCAGCGATCGTGGATTAGGCTCAGTACTGACGCAACGTACAACCGAAGGAGGAAATGCCACAATAAGTTTTGCATCAAGAGCCCTGGCTCTGAACGAACAAAACTTCAGCGTCATAGAAAAGGAAATGTTGGCGGCTGTATGGGCAATGGAGAGGTTCCGGCAGTTTCTGTGGAGCGGCAAGTTTTTACTATGCACGGACCACAAACCCTTAGTGAAAGTGCTCACGTCGAGTGGGCACGACCACGCTACGCCCAGGATAACGGAAATGACGTCGAGACTACTAGACTCTGTGTACGAGGTTGAGTACATACCAGGCCACAAAAATAGGGTAGCAGATTTCTTGAGCAGAGCAGCGTCCAAAGAAAGAGCCGAAGACCAGGCCTGCAACGAATGGGAAGACTAC
This sequence comes from Lissotriton vulgaris, assembly GCF_964263255.1. NCBI lineage: Eukaryota > Metazoa > Chordata > Amphibia > Caudata > Salamandridae > Lissotriton > Lissotriton vulgaris. The sequence goes on along the minus strand of NC_141687.1, from coordinate 750,984,398 downwards.
GCCATAGCTACGAACGGAGACCCGGAAAGGGCCATAAGTGCCCAAGAATGGGAAACAGAGTACGCAAAGGATGTTACACTCAATGCTGTGAAGTCATATGTGACCACAGGATGGCCGGACAAGAGGCTGCAGGACAATGGCGTAAAACAATATTGGGAAGTCCGAGTGGAGCTCTCCATAGGCGACAATCCATGTTTCCTGCTAAGGGGCGCCAAAGTAGTCACTCGCCAATGTCCCTGACAAACCAACTCCTGGCCATAGGGCACAAAGGACATCTTGGGATAGTCAAGACCAAATGGACCACTGGTCGTCTGGTAACCTACCCTGTTGTTTGCTACTGAGGTATATTTGTCGTAGTTATGGGGTTATAGTAGTAGCTGTTAATTTGTAGAATTCTGAGGGCAGGCCATTAGGTCCCATAGCTTTCCCTGACAGTATGCTTCGAATCACTGTTGCAATTTCATCGCCAGGGAAATTGGCATCAGGTTGCAGCCGATCCTCTTAAGAGAGTCGTGGTATGGGGAGGTCGGCTAGGAGATCTTTAACCTCTTCCATAGTAGCTGGGGCAGTAGAGGACCTTAGATCTTTAAAATATGTAGCAAAGGCCTCTGCTATTTCTTGGGGGTCGGATATCATTGAGCCATCTATCAGTAGAGTGCTTACCCATCTATTTGCTTTCTCACGTCGATCCAGCCTGGCTCTATTGCAAGGTCTGTGTATTCTTGCCTTTTGATTTCAAGTACATGTTTAGTGAGGTTGTCGGGAGTGAGTGTAAAGTTGTTTTCAGCCTGTAATAAAGTTGTTTTTAGCCTGTAATAAATCAGTCTGAACTGCTTTGAGTTGTCTTTTCTTTTCTTTTCTTGTTCTGTTATTGACTAAAGCGCTAGCCCCTTTGTTATCATTTTAAACGCTTCCCATACTACTTGAGGAGAATCTACAGATCCTGCATTTTCTATAAAATAATTATCTGCTGAGCTTCACCAGCCATCCAGCCAGTCCCATACATTCACAAGGGCCTCGAAGAACCATGTTTTGTCCTCTGCTTCCACTCGTAGCTTGGCTGGAAATAGCATGGCGTATTTCAAGTTTTTTTCCCTGAGGGCTGTTTATACCTCCAGGAAGCTACATCTTTGTTGTTTTATTCAGAGAGTAAAGTCTGGAAAAAAGGTTATGGTACTATTTTTGTATTCAGTTGGTGGAGCGCAGCTGGTGGTCTGTAGTATATTGTCGCTGTCTCTGAAGTTGAAGACCCTAGCTAGTAGTGGTCAGGGTGGTGCACCTGGTTTGGGTCAACCTCTCGGAACTCAGTTTGCCCTTAGAAAAGTAATTGGAAAGGTTGCGTGGTTTTAGATAACTAGGTCTTCCACAAATAAATCTACTGCTTGGCCCTCCGCTCTTTCTGGTATTCTAAAGAATTTGGATATTATTTTGACTCGACCTGCCTTCATAGTCATCCAGTTGTGCAATAAGTTGCTTACTGGTGTTTTGGAGATCCAGGACTTGTTTCTGGAGTGTTGAAGTATTTGTTGTAAGTGATTGCGTGGTTTCTTCTACTTCTTTGGCTCTATGCTCTATATTTCGGAGATCGGCTCATATTAGTGAAACTTCTGTGTAGAATGAGTCCATGCGTGATTCAAGGGAAGTACGTACCGTGGTGATGGCTGTCATTATATCCCGCAAGGTAAGTCCGCCTTGGTCTGCTGCCACTGGGGCTTGTGCATGCTCTGTGTGGTTAATGGTGCTCTCCTCAGTTTTTTGCCATGAAAATGTATCAAACTTATGCTGTTATGGGATGCGCCCCTCCACCACCCATCATTGTGGTTGTGTGCTGTGGTTCTCGTGGTCAATGAGATATTGTTACTCACCGCCGCCTGCCTAGGCTTCTATCCTCAACGGCCTGATGGTTTTCTCCAGTTGGCCTTCTCGCTTGTGGACCTGCGTTCTTCGAACTATGTTGCTTTTGTGTAGCTTCCCATGCATCTTTAGAGGATGTTCAATCGCTGCTTTAGATATGTACGATGTCTGCAGTTGTGTCTTGGTGCTTGTTACTTTCTCTTTTCTTACCCTGTCTGTGCGGCCTGGTATTCTTGTGTGTTTTTTCAATACAGCTACCCTTGTCAGCTAATTGGGCCTCATTTCTGCTGGTTTGAGTCTTTTATGTGGTCACTCCGTCTCACCTAAATTTTGTGATTCACGTTTCCTGCAGATTCTTTCTTCTCTTCGGTCCCTCCGGCAGTGGTAGGACAACCCCCTATCTTCCTTCCTTAGCAATATCCCCTGGGCTACTAGGTCGCCTTGCTGAGTTAGGGGGGTGCCTTCCCCACTCGTTGTGTTGTGGGCTGGACGCCTTGGCCTTGCTATATATTTGATTCACTTTCTTGACGACTGTGGCTTTTTGGCTTATGCAAAAACAAAAAGAGGAGTATGCCCAGGATTCAGTGTCCAAGTGATCAAACAAGGTGAGAGAAAGATACAGATAAAGAAATAATTCTTTCTTTTTTTTATAAACCCCTCAATCACCAACCTTGTGAGTGACATGCTTCATCATTGGGGCCCACCTGAGTGACCGAGTGCCACTTAGGTGTGCTTCGACGCCTGTAACTACAGCGGCAGTACAAAAAGGGGGTGGTGATGGACGGAGCATCTGAATTAATCAAATACTCACACCCAGTCAAAAGATCTGGGTTTAATCCATCACTGTTCTTTAGCCCACTCTGCCACCCCAGTTCAGACATGGCTATATGCAAATCAGTCTGACCCTGTGCCTCAAGGGAACAGTCCAGCCCGAACTGCCAAGCCATGTCTTCCCTGGACCGGAAACAAGCTTCCGAGGACCGGTTTATGTCATTCCAGCCGTCTTCAGCCCGGCTTGCTTGAATCCAGTGGCAAAGTGAGCAAGGGACTCATGTCTGAGCATACCCTGCCACACTTATGGCGGCCAAAAGCGGTACAAAAAGGGGGTGGTGATGGACGGAGCATCTGAATTAATCAAACACTTACACCCAGTCAAAAGATCTGGGTTTAATCCATCACCGTTCTTTAGCCCACTCTGGCACGACGAACTTTGGGCGCATCTGTGTCGAGTTGACTGCATAATTTGTAACTTTGCGGACTTCGGTTACAAATTTAACTTTGCAAAGTCCCACATTGCAGAGTACACAGTGTTGTTCCTGGGCTATGAGCTCAACAATGAAGGTCGAGGATTTGCCCCTCACTTCTTGGAGAAATGCGCACAACTGCGCGCTCCTACTTTTTTAATTTCGGGCGTCCCTTTATTCCAGAATATGCCCAGCGTATCAAGCTTTTGTATGCTCTGATACAACCTACTTTTACCAAATCTTGCTGGCTGCCGGAACATTCAGCTATTTTGCAATCTTTGCAAGCTGATCTTCTTGAATCTAAATTCTTACTGACCCGTGATAAGCACACCAACCTGGTGATAAGAATCATCTCTGGGGCGGTGGGTTTCACGTACCTTACTTTTAACGAAGGAGACACAGTACCTATTGCTTACAAGTCACACTTGTACACTTCGGCTGAAATGTGGTTTTCCTCTGTGGAAAAAGTTTTGACAGCAGTGCAAATGGCAATTCTCAAGGAACGTGCACTGTCGCAGGGAAAACGCATGTTGGTTGTAACCCCATTTCCTGCATTAGAGGCCGTGACGAAAGCCAGTGTACCAAATTCTAAAGCTTTGCAACCTCTGTGGATACAATGGACAGCATCTTTGACGTCTCCTGATGTCACGTTTATGTTTGATGCTTCCTTACAGTCGCAGGAGTTTTTGCAGTAGGAATTTGTTCATCCTGCGCCTTTGGCTATGCGGCCTTTGGAGGACTTCCATTGCATCATATACACTGATGGTTCTGCGCAGGTTGTGCATGGGTCTAAACACGCATACGTTTCCGCTTGCGCTATTGTGGTAGGTGCAATGGTGAATGACGAGTACAAGTCCAGAGTCGTGCACACACAGACTCTAGGGGACTGCACGGCACAATTGGAAGAGCTTCGTGCTCTGATGCTTGCATTGGAGTACGCTGATCCTGGTGTATCAACTCTTATTGTGAGTGATTCTTATTACTGTGTCCAGTCTTACAATGAAAACCTTTTCTTTTGGATTCAGAATGATTTTTGTGATTCCAAGGGTAGCACAATAAAACATAAAATGTTCTGGGTCCAAGTGACTGAGCTTAAAGAGCAGTTGCCACTTGTGTTTGTGATCAATACTCTCGGTCATCAGCATGTGGGAGTCCACGCTGTTGGCAATTCGCTTGCCGATGAGACAGCAAAATCAGCGGTATCAACATATTTGGTTGCAGCAGTTACACGTTCAAAAAGTAAGATTGATGATGATATCTTGGCAGCCGTTGCTGCAACTGAGAAGGGAGGTAAATATCCAAAAGGATTCCCTTCGAAGTATTCATACCACTTAAGTCCTGATAGAGTTCACTATGTGAAAATTCCTGACGCTGGTGAGAGATTGCTTCCCAACGCTGACCGCAGGCCTACTCTGATTACCGCAGCCCATGAAGGTGTTGCGTCTGCGCATGCCAGCGCTTCGGCTACTGTAGCTCAGTTACAACAACGTTTCTGGTAGCGGGGACTGTACAAACAGACGCGTGATTATGTCCTTCAATGTGACATTTGCCAGCAGATTAAGCCTTCAACTGCTGCGCGTCCGCCCCAGACACAGTTGTACATTTCTAATAAACCTCTTGGGTGTGTTTATTTAGATCACTGCGGTCCCTTTTCTTCTGTACATCTTTGTAGCAGTTGATTCATGCACACGCTTTGTGTGGGTCTGGCCTCACTGCAGCGCTGATTCACGGACTGTCATAAGAGACTTGCGTATCTTTGTAGGGATTTTTGCCTGTGGTACCTTCCATTCGGATCAGGGTCCAGCTTTCGCCTCTAAGGCGTATAAGGATGCCATGACTTGGTTGGGGTCCAAGTCAAGTTTTCATCTCCATACAGACCTGAGGGTAATAGTGTTGTGGAACGGATGAACCGAGATTTAAAGCAGTCTATGACGGATCGAGTTATAGGCACTGGCAGGAACTGGCTGGCCCATCTCAATGACGTGCAGCATGCTCTTAATAATCTTCTTAGAAGGTCTCTGGGTGGGCGGACCCCATACTAAATGCTCTTTGGTATCAATATGTATGTACCGGACCTTGACGGTCTAGACTCAGTGGCTCAAGCCGCCTCCTTTGACGTAGATGAACATTGCAATGTTTTACAGGATCTACAAAAGACAAGAGACAGTCTTGCAACGGAACATTTGCCCTCCACCTCAGATGATGCGTTGCAGATCCTGGTAGTTGGCTGGCTCCCCCAAGTTGGAGAACTAGTTTGCGAGAAGATTGATAACAAGAAAGAATTTGGTCCCTCCTATCGAGCTCCGGTTCCAGTGCTTGGTGTGAAGGGCACAAGAACAGTCATTTTACCACCACTTCCAGGTCATAAGGAGAATAGGTATATCTCCATTGACAATGTCAAGATACACATAGTGGCCGATTCTTCTTAGTATGACACCGGCAGTCTCATGTCCTTCGATTTTGAGAAATTCTGTTTTGGCCCCGGTTTCCAATCCAGTGCCTGATGTTGCTCTCGAGTTGCCTGCAATTTCCAGTCCTTTATTGAGTATACTGCCTGGTACTCAACATGATGAAACTGACTATACTTATCCTCCTGACTTATCGATGCCTGATTTGCAAACTCGCTTGGCTACAGAATCCAGATTTTCATTTGATACTGTATCCCACACATCTAATAAGCCCTCAAAGATTTCTAATTTGGCAAGACTGTTTAAAAAACATTTTTTGATTTCCCCTTGGACTTATATTTGGATGGTGCTTTTTTCGATTTACCTTTTTATGACAATTGGTTTTGTGTTTTATTTTTTCCGTCTCGTCAATGGACACTATGTCGAGGAGAGAACTGACATTCGACATATCAATGGAACTTTGGCTCCCATTTCCTCTTCGCACAGAGTGCAAAGAGACTTAGCTTTTGTTAACATCACAGCTTGGCCTGTCCTAAAATGGATTGTATGGGATGCGGTTCGATTTCAATTTCATGGGCCCACTGAGGTTATAAATGTCCCTAATTTGCTTAGAGTGTCAATGGGGGATGTGGTTAAACAAAATATACGATCTGATGATTGGGTTGTTCAGGCCGTTGAATCATTGTTCTCTTATTTGAAATATTATGCTGCCTTTGATGCTGAAGATTTGTACTTGGAGTCTGCTAATTACGGTGATTTGTATTGTTATCAACATTTTGGCAATCACTACCTGCATAAAGCTAATACCAGGAGACTCACTGTAAATTACACCCAGAGGAAACACTGTCCAGCTCCTATACAAGGAAGTTCTTTTACTTTTTTGAAAAGGTTCACTTACTTTACAGATTTTAATCAATCTAATCCTAATGCCTTTTATTTTAAAATGGGTGATAAATCCATATCCAAAGTTAGACTTACCGATACTAAATTGTTGTATTCGAAGTCCTTTCTAGACCAGTTGGCTGTTGGGGGCTACGAGTTGTGGAAGGATACAATTGACCTTAAATCAGTTTGGGGTTCTAAAAGCTGGCAAGTGCAAGGCACTGAGGCTTTGCACCGTGCATGCCTCATCCCGAACCATATGTTGTTTTTGAATTCTCCTATTTCACAAACAATATGCTTTGGATTGGCTACTCCTAAAAGATTTAATGCTCCTTCCTTTCCTGATTTAGAGGAATATTGCGGTTGGGGCAATTTGACTAAATTTTCCATGAGAGAGTTACAAACTCTATTATTGAATTCCTCCTTTAACATATCAAGTTTGGATGCCGAAGGCTGGTTGCTCTGGCACAGAAGTGCTGATTCATGCCAGCATTGTTTTCTGGGTTTAGCTCACAGCTTTACACAGGTCAGGGTAGATCCCTGTTTTGAAAGTGGCCATTCTGTAACTACCTATTCTGTAGGAAAATTGTGTCAGAACTGGCTCAGACATTCTACCTTGGCGTCAGTTAAACTGCATTTATCTAAACTGACTGATGATGTTGATCTGAATGATTTTATTAAAGGCCCGGCTAAAAGTAGATAAAAAAGATTGATATATGCTGCTTATAACGAAATCTGGAAAGCTTCCCAGGTTGAGGCTGCTACCTGCCTTAGGGCTATAGATCAGGCTAATTTAGAAAAAGTGCTAGCAGTTGTAGATAACAGCATTAACACACTCTCTTCCCGCATTTACACATTAGATAATATTGTGTTCTCCGTTGTGGATATTGTGCAAGATGAGGTGTCTGCCTTGTACCACGGTCAAAATCAGTTGCGTTCCATTATACAGTTTGCATGGACGTTGCAGACCCTTAAGGCCTCTAAAGTGCCATGGCATTACTTGAAAACGTCCGCCTTGTTTGCCCCCTTTAATTTGACTGACAAGCAATGCTTACTATCAATGAAGGATGCTTCTTTTTCCATGTTACACATTGAGAAGTTACAGCCTTTACCTTTTTCTGTGGCGGAAGCCAATGCTGCTACATGGCTTATTCATGGTTTGATTACTCTCCCGTTTCCTTTATTTGCATTTACAAATTGTGTGAAGTACTTTGCCATTGGCAGATATGAGCCTCTAGGAAGTTCTTATCTCCATGAAGCCTGGTCGCTTCCTTTTACATACAGATGTCTTAGGGAGGGAAGAGAAGTTTATTTAAATGGTGAAGAATGCACTCAAACACCGGATCATTCCTTAATGTGTCGACATATCCAATTACATGGCTCTTGCAACCAAAACAAGCCTAATTTAGCCTGTGTTTTGAAAGGTAAATCCGTGCCTGCAATAGTTCCCACATTCACGTTGCTGGCTAACGGGAGTTATTTAATTTTGAACAATGAGGATTGTTGTGGGTTAATTATTTTAATTTTTTTTTTAAAAAATTTAATTCTTTTTATTAAACACATAAATAAATCATAAACTTATACAATAAAACACTGGGTTGCATCAAAAGAACTTCCTCAACAAGATACGTCTACCATAATCAAAAATTCAACATCAATATCAACGTTTGGGTTCAGAGATCTTCTGCCGATACTGGGTCGACCTGCTCAGCCGGAGGCGCATAGATATCACCCCGATACACATTCCATGGCCCCCAGATTTCCCCCCACTTCTTGGGTCTCCCTCTAGCCACATATACTGCCCGCTCTCTAAACATACACCAATCCAAATCTTCCATCCACTTCCCAATGGTGTGAGGCTGACTCGCCCCCCACAGTTGAGCGATGTTCCGTTTAGCAATGCCGCAAGCCAACGTGGCCCACACCCTACCATGCGATGTGAGGTCTGTGGCGTCCCAGACATTTAACAAACAGCGCCGCGCTTCCAACTCAAAACTCACCCCCCAGATCTCACGCACCCTAACATGCACCGCGGACCAATACCCCGGATGAGAGCACAATCCCATATCATATAGAAGAACGTTCCAACCTCTCCACAACCTCTCCTACATTCATCACTCACAGCCAAACCCATTCGCATCAATCTAGGACCAGTGACATAGCTGCGATGGAGGATCTTCAATTGAACCAATCTGAGCCTCATTTGAACTTCCACAACCCTACGAGAGGCCACAGCCTCCCTCCAATCTTCATCGTCCAGGATTAGACCATCTGCCATCCATTGGTCCCGAAGAGCCAGTAGGGGATCCTCCGTGTGATTAACCAGTTTCTTGTAAATCAAGGAGATCGTCTTTGTTGGAAGATGACCATCCAACACTCGATCTTCCAAAGGGGACGCTTCCGGAAGTGTCTCACCCCGGGGGACGGCGGCCAATAACGCATGCCTAATCTGGAGGTAGCGAAATCGCTCACTCCCGTGCAGCTGATAGCGTTCCTATAGTGCTTCAAAGGAAAGAATACCATTGTTGCCCCAGAGGTCCCCAACTCGGGCTATCCCTATAAGGTCCCACTTGTCAAACCCCTTAGACTTCCAAAGACTACCTAGACGTTCTGCGTTCCAAAGAGGCGTAGCCAACGTGATCCTTCCCTCCCATTTAAGAGAACGGTCCTACCAAAGGATAACGTCCCCGTCTGGCATACAGCGCCCTGGAGAACTCCCCCCCCAGGCACTTGACCGCGATCCATAGCATAGCCGGGGTCTAGTGGCGAGCCATAGATGGCCTGATTCACCGCCGCCAGTTCAGATGCCCAATAATACTTCCGAATGTTAGGCAGGCCAATCCCCCCGTCGTACCATGGCAATGTCAATTTCGTGAATGCGATTCGGGGCCTGCCCTCATAGAGAAGTTGTCTCTGGAGAGACTCGACCTCCTCAAAATACGACGGGGGAACCGGGTCCATGGAATTGTGCAGCGCATAGAGGAAACGGGGAACGGCCATCATTTTAAACAATACGGCTCGACCAAGTAGGGAGAGCGGAAGCGATTTCCACCGGGCCACGTCGGGCCGAAGCCGAGTCAGGGGCGGAAACAGGTTATTAGAATACCGGCTCCGAGGATCCAGGGAAACAAAAATGCCAAGATATTTAAAACCTTCCGTTTCCACCCTGACCGGACAGCCCTGCAGAACCACAGGAGGATCACCGCTCAAGACAAAGAGAACCGACTTCGCCCAATTAATGGCGAAGCCGGAATATTGAGAAAAGCCATAAGTGAGGTTCGGGGATGAGTCAAATATAACAAAATGTCATCCGCATACAACGATATCTTATCCTCCCACTCGGGCGTCCATCTAATCCCCCGTATCGATCTATCCCAATGGACCCAAGCCGCTAGCGGCTCGAGTGCCAAGGCAAATAACAGCGGGGAAAGAGGACATCCCTGTCTGATGCCCCTCCCCAACTTAAAATCAGACGATCTGTGGTTGTTAACAACAACACGAGCAAGTGGATCAGAATATAAGAGACGGGCCCAGGAAGCGAATTCCGGGCCGATATCCATCTTGTCCAGGACGGCAAACAAATAGGGCCATTCCACTCTATCGAACGCCATAGTGGCATCCAAGGATAACAAAATTGTCGATGTATGACTTTGGGAGCCCCCACCCAACACCCCATGCAGCCTACGTAAGTTAAGAGCTGTGTTCCGGCGAGGCATAAAACCAGACTGGTCCGGATGAACCAGTGTTGTTATAACCTTGACCAACCGCGTTGCCAGCAATTTCGCCAGGACTTTCAGCTCAGCATTCAGCAATGAAATGGGCCGATAGGAAGCACACTCCGTCTTCGCCTTACCCTCCTTGTGCAGGACTATGATGTTTGCCACTCGCTGATTGTACGGAAGCTGTCCTCTCTCCCTACTCTCCATAAACATGTCTCTAATGAAGGGAGTCAACTTATTCACGTTCACCTTATAGAGCTCAACGGGGAGGCCATTAGGACCCGAAGCTTTACCCGATCAAACCCCTCTGATTGCCTGCGCCACCTTGTCGTTGGTAAACGGTGAGTCCAGGAATTTCCTGTCCTCCTCTGTAAGAATGGGCATTGGAATGTCTCGGATCAGGTCCGCATTCTCGGACTCTGAGTATTGACATTCGGCCACGTAGACCGACTTGTAATAGCCCGCAAAGGTATCAGCGATTTCCTGTCGATCCGTTATTTTAGCTGAACCGGCCGGTTGAAGCACCAGCACCAATCGCGATCCCCACTCCCCCTTTTCCAGCCAGGCAATCAGTTTCCCTGACTTATCCCTGTGCTCATATATTCTACTCTAGGTATCCGCCAACTGTGTTTTCGCGTTAGCGGTGGCCAGGCTCCGATACTCATCCCTGCGGAGGTGCAGGCGATGCTGATCCTCCAGAGAGGAGCCAGACGACGACCCACGCTCCAGCGCAAGCAACTCAGATTCCACCCGATCTATCTCAGCCCGCCCCTCCTTCTTCTTACGGGAAATGAACAACAACAGTTCCCCCCTGAGGACAGTCTTATATGCTTCCCATTTGGAGTCCACGGAGTCGACATTCTCCTGAAAATAGTTATCAGCCACACGCGCAATCTCTTTCTTTGCCTCTGGGTCGCAGAACCGCCACGCGCTAATAGGTGTGACCCGGGCCACATCCCGCCCACCCAGGTCCATTCGGATCCAGATAGGCGAGTGGTCCGAGACCCCCCTTGCCAAATGCTGTGCCTCTCGAAGCCACCCGCCTGCGCCGCCGGTATCAAGACATAGTCTATCCTGGAAAGGGGCTTGTGCGCAGCAGAGACGTGGGTGTATTGAGTGTCCCCAGGGTTCAAAAGTCTCCAACCATCAGCCAGGCCCACCATCTCCACAAACTCAACCAACCACCTCCTGGAGGGCAACAGCTCCCGAGCTGGGCTCCTGTCCATCTCCCCATCCATAACTGCATTAAAATCCTCACCAACAATCAACAACCCAACAGGCAACGTCAAAAAGATTTTACTCAAATCAAAAAAAGTGTCAGACTGTAGGGCCGGGGGGACATATACAGACCAAAAAGTGACCACCTGCCCCTCCCACAGCCCTGAAACACCAGCATATCTGCCCCTATTGTCAGTCCATGTGGCCTGTATGGCCAGTGGGAAGGAGTTCTTAATCCACCAGCTTGTTCAGTAGCGTTATTTCCCCCACCTCGTTTTCAGGCCTGAATCATGGTACTTTTCTTTCAATGGAGCTGGAGTCGTGCCAATGCCATTCGGTGTGCCCGCATGGACCTAGGGGCGCCTTGTTTTTATTAATTTGTTTGTCGTCCCCAATCCGGGGCCCTAGAGGTAATCGGTCACTAAATCTCAACAGCCGTTGTCGGGGGATCTGCGGGGTAACATTCAAGTGTCTACTAACCCGTATCTTCTGGCTCACTCCCACCTCACTTCCCGGTGATCAACCCCGAAGGCCTCCGCGTTGTATTGCACGGCCTAGTCGCGCTGCAGTATTAATTATCCGGTTGCGTCGGTTCTCTGATGTGGGTCCACTGGGGTGTATTCGCGCCGGTACCTGTTAGCTGAAGCTGGCGTTGGCGGTCCGGCCACAATTAGCGTTGTTCCGATGAGACTTGCTCTACTCTTCTCCGTCTTCCCGGGAGCGCAGCCCGCCGCAACCCGGGTTGCATGCCGTGCGCCTCGGCCGGACAGAGCACTGTGGGCCGGTGCGCACCTAGTCACAGCCTTCCACAGGCCACTGCATGAAAGTCGGGCGTAATTGTACTTCCACCGGTGCGGGCCCTACGAATCTTGCAGTGGAGATGGGAGGCACAAAAGTAGTGTCAAAACAGCGATTTTGACAGTTCAGATCCGTATCTGTAGTGCAGGATGAGGATAATTAATACGGCCTCCCAGCGGAGCTCACTCAATGCACAGTCATTTCGTTCCTCGGCTAGCTCCGCCCCCCAACAGAGAAAGGTTAAGCAGGTTGGATGTTTAACATTGGAGTTCGTTAGTGACAGTTGCAGGAAGACAGATAGGATGTTAGGTTTTGGGTGGTTAGGAAGTTCAAAGGTTATGAGATAAGATTGTGTATTATTGTGTATTATTTAATGTATTTGAATTTTATGTATTGTATATTGCAGGGTGTTTTTTTTTATCATGTAAGGATCGTTGGGGTGGGGAAAGGAAAGGCAATGGGTCAGGTAACTCGATGTTTAGAGAGGTTTTAGTTTTGTAAGG